>NC_069077.1:73909631-74164691 GCF_025698485.1 Gossypium arboreum | reverse complement strand
TTTTATAGATTTTGGTTCTTCAGCTATCGGACTTGGGATTTTTTGAAGTCGAAGTCGCCCACACTATCAAAGCTCCTTTTTGGTACACTTTTGGTAGAACTTTGAAATGGCATGTATAGGACACCCCTTTTTTTTGTTATTAGTCAAGTACTTTGGTGTTGTATATATTTGGATAGCCATGCGAAAATGGCTTATATATATTTTGAGCATAATGTTATAATCATCTTGAATGTATATGTTCATTAAGAGGCATGGAAATGTTTGGCAACGATTAGCCATTAGAATGGTTCATCATGATTATATTTTTGGGCTATATATGCAAAAGGGCTAGTTGAATCATGGAAACTATGAAATAGGTAAAGTCTACCTTAAAGGCAGATGCTGACAGCAGCAGTGATGTAGATTTGAAAAATCACTAAAAATATTAGGAATGAAATTAAATAGTGAATAAATTATGTAATCAAACCTTGATTAATCTACTTTCACATGGAAGAAACGAAACGATCATATGAGTTGTATGTTAAGAGATATTTAGGTTTTCGCGAAATATGGCCAGAACTGTTTCTGGATTCCCTGTTCCGACTTTGGAAATTCATTATAAATTAACCAGGGAGATTTAGAAGTCATACCACATATGTATAGATTCCCTTTTGAGTCTAGTTTCTATAGAAACAAACAGAATCAGTATTGAAGCCCTGTACAGGGAGATATCCAAGTCGTAATGCATGAAGGTCAGAGTAGTCGAACCCTGAAACAGGGGAGAATTTAACTAATAAACTGTACTAATTGGCTCGACTAAAAATTCTAGAAAAAATTTTTTAGATGGGTATAAGAGTCTAGTTTCATGAAAAATTTACGGAACTGGTTTTTGAGTTTTGGAACTTGAGATATGATTTTTAAGGTGACAGTGACGCAGTTAGCCAGCTCGTCTGGAAATTTAAAATGGACTGTGCAAATAAGTGAGTTAAGTCCGCAAACCCTCGTGTCGACTCAACAACGGTCTAAAGTGCACGGGTGTTACAATTTTATTGGTATTAGAGCTACGGTTTAGTCGATCCTAGGACTACCGTAATACGTTTGGGTCTAGCTATACATGCCATTATGTGATTATTTGATAGTGTGGTGATTTCTGACAATTGAAAATGTGTTTATTATAGTAATGGATCCCGATCTGACCGAGTGGTGATGATCTTGAGAGTGTAGCGCTGCTCCCGACAAGGGACAGCTCCGCGGACTCTCAACCTATTGCTAGTAATCCGAATGATGAAGCTAGACAAGCTTTCTATAGCGTGATGAATGATTGGTTCAACCAATACATTCGAACTAATACGGCTGTTCGACAACCTCCATTCTCGACAAATACCACCCCATTACCTACCATACCTCCGTAGAATCGACCAAATAAGGTCAAATAAGCCCCAGTTGATGAATTGAAAACACGGGCTCTTGAATTTAAGGCTACGGATAGTGATGATGCCGAGCAAGCTGAATTTTGGTTGGACAACACTATTCGGTACTCGATGAGCTATCTTGCACACCCGATGAGTGCCTAAAGTGTACTATCTCCTTGCTACGTGATTCTGCCTACTATTGGTGGAATACGTTGACTTCTGTTGTGCCTAGAGAGCAAGTAACTTGGGAGTTTTTCCAAACCGAGTTTTGGAAAAAGTATATCGATCGAGATTTATGGATCAAAAGCGGAAGGAATTTCTTGAACTTAAACAAGGTTCCATGTCGGTTCATCGACTATGAGCGAAAGTTTGTAAGGCTTAGCCGATGCGACGAGAATGCATTTCCTCGGAAGCGTAATGTGTAAACGTTTGAGGATGGATTGAATGATGATATAAAGGCGTAAGTTGGCATATTGGAAATCGAGAATTTGTGGTACTTGTCGGCGAGCTTGCAAAGCCGAGGAGCTCAAGATGGAGAAAAGAAAAGGCGATATGGGAGCAAAGGAGTTTCGTAAGAGGTCTTGGGAGGCCCTTTCAATAGTCATCGAAGAAATTTAGAGATGATTTGGGCGATCTAGAGACACATTGGGTTTTCTAGACGAGACCGTGATCGACCCTGTGAGTGCACGAGTCACTTGCCGCATGATGTTGGAAATGATCGTTGAGACGAGCGAGTGTCGGTATTGCGATAAATAGCACTTTCGGGGAGTTGTAGATTCCATGACCGCTCTGTTACAAGTGCGGTCACCGACCACTTTATCAAAGATTGCCCGAGATTGTCCGAACAGAACGTAAATCAGAGTGGGAAACCTGGTGCTACTACTGCCCGGGGTAGACCATCTAGGAATACGGGCAATGCTAGTAGAGGTTAGAGAGGATCTAGAGATGCTACAACCAGATCCGAGGCTCGTGCTCCTGCTAGAGCTTACGCTATACGCGCACGCGAGGATGCTTCCTCGCCAGATGTTATTACCGGTACTTTTACTCTCTTTGATACTAATGTGATTGCTTTGATTGACCCTGGTTCTACTCATGTAACACCCCGAATTTGGGCCTAGAAGTATTGGGCCTTGAGTGCGGGTCCGTAAGGAGGTTGTATATAGGTATTTAATTGTGCAATGAAATAACACAATTAAATGTTTGCTTTAGTGGTTAATGGCATTGAGAAGTGTTGGAGAAATATTGGGTTTAAACTTGGGCTTTAGTAAAAATTTTGGTATTAAGTGAAAAAAAAACCTGGATGCTTGAATGAGGGCCTTTTAAATTATTGTGGTAAATAAATGACACAAGGAAGCATGTAGTCTAGTGGTTGTGGCGTCATTAAGGTTGTATGGGAGCTTGGGTTCAAGCCTTGGCTCTTGCAATTTATTTTGTTTTTTTTTAAAGGGAACCTGGACTTTGGCCTTTAGACCTTATAATTAATTGGGGATAAAATATGACACAAAAAGCCTTGTGGCTTAGTGGCAAGTAGCGTGTGGAGCATTTAAGGGGAGGCATAGGTTGAATCCCATGGCAAGCAAAGAGCATTTATTTTGCTAACAAAAGTGCAAGAGTTGGTGTTGAATTTAAACTCTAATGTTGGAGGGATCCCACATCGGGAAGCTAATATAAGAGTGGTTGTGAAGCGGCTTTAAATAGAGGAACCATGAAGAGAGTAAATGTACCTTTCTTGGTGATCCCTTTCATTTGTATGGCGTGCTTTCGTTTGGGTTGGGCGTCGGCTAAGAGTGCTCGGGCGTGGATTAACTCCAGGTCTCCTATCGTGTGTATTTATCACTACTCTTGTTGTTGGATGGCTACTTGGCCGCGATGGTAGAAAGGGTCCATGGGCCCAATGGGCCTCTGAGCCCAATTGGATAAGTTGTTTGATTGTGTAGTAAATATTGGACTAGGCTAGGTGAATCGCATATCTGTGGCTAGGTTTGGGCTAAAAGGGCCACACGAGCGTGTGGGCCCATTTGGGCCGAGAATAGGCTTTAGGCCTATTCGTATTGTTATCCATGTTTAGAATACTTTAGTTTACCAATTACTGAAATGCCCTCAACTTGTAAAATTACCAAAGTACTCCCGATTTATAGAATTACCGTTTTACCCTCAGGTTATAGAATTACTGTTTTACCTCGATTTGTAAAATTACCGTTTTACCCTCGATTCTGTAATTACCGTTTTACCCTCGGTTCTGTAATTACTATTTTACCCTCGATTCTGTAATTACCGTTTTACCCCAATTTACATAATTACCGTTTTACCCCGATTTACATAATTATCGTTTTACCTTCGGCTTTCTGTAATTACTGCTTTTACCCTCGATTCTGTAATTACCATTTTACCCTCGATTTATAGAATTCTGTTTTACCCTTGATTTCTGAAATTCTTGTTTTACCCCGATTTACAAAATTACTAAAATATCCTTGGTTTGTGAAATTACCGCAATACCTCAATTTGTAAAACTACCAAAATACCCTGTATGGTAAAATGACGAATATGCCCTTATGTTCAGTATGGTGATGTGCTTATGATTTACATATATTGATATTGGATTAGTTAAGTTTGAGTGACGGTGGTGGTTATCGTGGCGATTGATTTTGGAAACGTTTCAACTTCAACCCATAACGGTGTGTACTAACCCTCTAAATAGCTTAGTTTAATATTTCTTTGAAAAGCGAAAGCTTCATATTTTAGTGATTCGGAATTAATATTTAGATCTATTTTCACGCACGTTTAAGTTGGATTCATAACGGATATGGGGTAGGAAGGTATTTGGAGCGTTCTTCAATGAGTAGATCTCTTGGTAAGTATTGAACCTTCTTTCCATTTGTATCTTGTGGTTTAAGAAAAGCGAAAACCCTCGTCGACTAAGGCTAAAAGGGTTTTTGGTGTTATTTGGTTTGTTGGTGCTAGTGAGGATTAAAGGTGCCGATCGAGGAGTGTGTGAAAAGCTTGGATCATCGAAGTGACTAAATCTAGTCATCAACTTCGGCAAAGGTATGAACCCAAGGGCCATTGGGGATGGTGGCCGAATGTGTAAGTGATGATAATAGGTAGTTTTCGATTTGGTTTAATATTAACATGGTCTAATCTATAAGTGGTTGATTATAAGAGAAATCACATAGGAGATCTCGTCAAGGAATATCGCAAATCAGGTGTGTAACGAACCCTTTCATAGCTTAAAGCGATAAAATGCCGAAAGGCCGAAATGCCGAAATTCTGGCATTTCGAGGACTTGTGAGAAAGCGAATGCTCACTAGTTAGTTAGAATCGATGAGACGGTGATCGAGAACGATGGAAACGGTAAGAATGTGATTTTGGCGTTCTTGGTAAGTTGGGCCTCGAGGGGTCAAGTGGGGCCCATTGGGCTTTCGGGCCCATTTGGGTAAAATTGGTAGAAAAGCAAATCATTATATGGCATGATAAGACCGTTAAAACCGTTATGGAATATAGGCTAAATGGGCCTAGATGACGAAATTGGCTAAGTAGGGCCCATTAGGGTTTTAGGCCCAATAACTCGATTTCGCTAAAAATGGGCCGTAATCACTGTTTGCACCCATGGATTGTTAGTAATCATTAATGAACATGGAAACCCTAATTTTGGTAAAATTATGAGATTACCCTTATACCATGAAAATGACCGTTTTGCCCTAGGTAAAATGACCATTATACCCCTAGGGTTTATGTATGATTTTAATACATGGGATTTTGATAAATATGGTATGTATGAGATGCACATGACATGTATGATATGCACATGATGTAATCATAACGCATTGGGTTGGGTTTTTATATGGATGGAGGAAGTGAAAAGGGCTTATGCCCCTGGGTTATCAAAAGGGCTTATGCCCGCTTATAAAAGGGCTTATGCCCGCTTATTGAAAGGGCTTTTGCCCCGATTATTAAAAGAGGCTAGGCCTCCGGTTATATGATAAAGCACTATCTTTGCCGCCAAGGAGAGTATGGCGGGGTGGGTCGAGTTAATCCCCACATGGTGTGTTGGTTGGTACGGGTGGAGAGTAGCGGATGGTGGGTTGAGTAGTCTCCCAAATGGGTTGCATTCTTTCATTGAAATTATATGTGATATTGAAATGGGCCTAAGGGCCATACTGCTTTCTGATAAAGGCTTCGCCCAAGAATATGAAATATGAAAAGGCTTGACCAAGTGTTATGGAATATGAAACATGAAAAGGGCTATGGCCCAAGATATGTTGAGAATGGATTTGGGCTTAGACCCAACAGTCGTTATTGTTTTTGGGCTCGAAAGGGGCTTGTTGCAAACCGAGTTTCCAAACTCACCCCTTTCCTTAACCTTGCAGTGAGCCTTGATGTGGGGACTTGGGCGGAGAGGATTGAGTGGCCACGGTGATCATCTTTGGGCTTTTAAATAAGTGTTGGTTTTCATTTAATTTCCTTTAATTATTATTTATTTTTGGGTTGTAATAAGGCCAATTTTAACTTTCCTTTTATTTCTTTTCGGAATTATACTAATTTTAATAACTTTAAAAATTGGTTAATAATTATTCAAATGGGCTAGACTTAGGACGTGTTTTCAAAATGATACTTGTTTTCAAAATATCTCAACACCACAATTAATCGATTTATCAAAGACGTCCACTTAAACAAATTTAAACTCGATATAACAAAGTGTGGCTATGGTTGTGGGCATGTCTAGGATTGGATCCAATTAAAGAGCTTGGTACTTAGCGCCTTCATGGCTCACCTCCTCTGTCTCGGATACCTACCTGGTGCCCAGCTTCCATACACTTTGTTAACTCAATAAAATGTATGGTTTTAAAACACTAAAACGGAACGTGGGTTTTCAACTCCAATGTGGCACGTCAGATTCGGCCATAACGTCTGGGCCGGGTTTGGGGTGTTACATTTAGTGGTATCAGAGCCTAGGTTGCAACAACTCAGCTGTGGATCGGGTCCAAAAAAAATTTTTCAAAACTTTATACCAAAAAGGGTATTTTTGGAAAAACCTGACTTTTGAAAACAAATTTTTGTTTAAAAGAGATAATCTCCGAACTTGTTTTTTTTTTATTGAAAAATGGATTTCAAAAAGTTTAAATCTTTTGAGTTCATCTTAAAACTGAGGAGGTGGCATACTGAATCCCCGGCACCAAGTCTGTAAGTACTTTTTTTCCTACACTGTAATGCACTGAAATAATACTGTAGTTAGAATCGAGCCTTTTGATATGAAACTGTAGATAGGGTAGAACTAAAAACCCTAAAAGATTGAAACCGTGGTTAGGATATGATTCTATAAGAACAAAAACTTGAAAATACTCTCTCTGCATAAGACATATGAATAAATAGTAAAACTTTTTGAGATCTTTGTAGTTATTTGATATGTGTCTTGGTAATGTAGAGTATTGATATGGATTCGAGGGTAAGCAAAGTCGCCAACTTGGTAGCGGTAACTCTGAGCTTGGTACCGAGGCCTTGGCCGAGATAGTAAGGAAAGTGGTAGAGAAAGTATTGGATACCAAAATTAAGGAAATTAGGGAAACGCTTCAAGTAGGGTGCTTGGAGTGTAAGAAAAGGAAGGATTCTAGCTCTTAGAAAATGTGAAACATGTTACTACACGACCAAACTATCCAATCAAGAAGATCGCAACAGACGTCATCCGAGTGAATGCCATAGGAAGACAGGAGCATGTCTTAGATGTGGGTTCAAGGAGCATCGAGCTCGGGATCGCCAAGTTTATTTTATTTAAATATGTGTTATGAATTGTATGCGTGCTTGATAAATGTTTCTTTACTTTTGTAATTAGATGTTCTAGGTCGTACTAAGAATTATTTTTAATTAGAGTGCGTAGCGGAAGCATAGAGGTTTGACTTGAGTAATACGGTTAGTTGATAGTTGGAAATTTCGAGGACGAAATTTCTTTAAGGGGAGTAGAATTATAACACCCCGAATTTGGGCCTAGAAGTATTAGGCCTTGAGTGCGGGTCCGTAAGGAGGTTGTATATAGGTATTTAATTGTGCAATGAAATAACACAATTAAATGTTTGCTTTAGTGGTTAATGGCTTTGAGAAGTGTTGGAGAAATCTTGGGTTTAAACTTGGGCTTTAGCAAAAATTTTGGTATTAAGTGAAAAAAAAACCTGGATGCTTGAATGAGGGCCTTTTAAATTATTGTGGTAAATAAATGACACAAGGAAGCATGTAGTCTAGTGGTTGTGGCGTCATTAAGGTTGTATGGGAGCTTGGGTTCAAGCCTTGGCTCTTGCAATTTATTTTGTTTTTTTAAAGGAACCGGACTTTGGCCTTTAGACCTTATAATTAATTGGGGATAAAATATGACACAAAAAGCCTTGTGGCTTAGTGGCAAGTAGCGTGTGGAGCATTTAAGGGGAGGCATAGGTTCGAATCCCATGGCAAGCAAAGAGCATTTATTTTGCTAACAGGGTGCAAGAGTTGGTGTTGAATTTAAACTCTAATGTTGGAGGATCCCACATCGGAAGCTAATATAAGAGTGGTTGTGAAGTCGGCTTTAAATAGAGGAACCATGAAGAGAGTAAATGTACCTTTCTTGGTGATCCTTTCATTTGTATGGCGTGCTCGTTTGGGTTGGGCGTCGGCTAAGAGTGCTCGGAGCGTGGATTAACTCCAGTCTCCTATCAGGTGTGTATTTATCACTACTCTTGTTGTTGGATGGCTACTTGGGCGCGATGGTAGAAAGGGGCCATGTGGGCCCAATGGGCCTCACGGGCCCAATTGGATAAGTTGTTTGATTGTGTAGTAAATATTGGACTAGGCTAGGTGAATCGCATATCTGTGGCTAGGTTTGGGCTAAAAGGGCCACACGTGTGGGCCCATTTGGGCCGAGAATAGGCTTTAGGCCCATTCGTATTGTTATCCATGTTTAGAATACTTTAGTTTACCAATTCTTGAAATGCCCTCGACTTGTAAAATTACCAAAGTACTCTGATTTATAGAATTACCGTTTTACCCTCGGGTTATAGAATTACTGTTTTACCTCGATTTGTAAAATTACCGTTTTACCCTCGATTCTGTAATTCTTGTTTTACCCTCGGTTACTGAATTACTATTTTACCCTCGATTTCTGTAATTACCATTTTACCCCAATTTACATAATTACCGTTTTACCCCGATTTACATAATTATCGTTTTACCCTCGATTCTGAATTACTGTTTTACCCTCGATTTACGTAATTACCATTTTACCTCGATTTATAGAATTCTTGTTTTACCCTTGATTTGAAATTCTGCTTTTACCCCGATTTACAAAATTACTAAAATACCCTTGGTTTGTGAAATTACCATAATACCCTTAATTTGTAAAACTACCAAAATACCCGTATGGTAAAATGACGAATATGCCCTTATGTTTCAGTATGGTGATGTGCTTAGGATTTACATATATTGATATTGGATTAGTTAAGTTTGAGTGATGGTGGTGGTTATCGAGGCGATTGATTTTGGAAACGTTTCAACTTCAACCCATAACAGTGTGTACTAACCCTCTAAATAGCTTAGTTTAATATTTCTTTGAAAAGTCGAAAGCTTCATATTTTAGTGATTCGGAATTAATATTTAGATCTATTTTCACGACGTTTAAGTTGGATTCACAACGGATATGGGGTAGGAAGGTATTTGGAACGTTCTTCAATGAGTAGATCTCTTGGTAAGTATTCGAACCTTCTTTCCATTTGTATCTTGTGGTTTAAGAAAGGTGAAAACCCTCTTCGACTAAGGCTAAAAGGGTTTTGGTGTTATTTGGTTTGTTGGTGCTAGTGAGGATTAAAGGCTGCCGATCGAGGAGTGTGTGAAAAGCTTGGATCATCGGAGTGACTAAATCTAGTCATCAACTTCGGCAAAGGTATGAACCCAAGGGCCATTGGGGATGGTGGCCGAATGTGTAAGTGATGATAATAGGTAGTTTTCGATTTGGTTTAATATTAACATGGTCTAATCTATAAGTGGTTGATTATAGGAGAAATCGCATAGGAGATCTCGTCAAGGAATATCGCAAATCAGGTGTGTAACGAACCCTTTCATAGCTTAAAGCGATAAAATGTCGAAAGTAGAAATGCCGAAATTCGGCATTTCGAGAACTTGTGAGCAATAACGCTCACTAGTTAGTTAGAATCGATGAGACGGTGATCGAGAACGATGGAAACGGTAAGAATGTGATTTTTGGCGTTCTTGGTAAGTTGGGCCTCGAGGGGCCAAAGTGGGGCCCATTGGGCTTTCGGGCCCATTTGGGTAAAAATTGGTAGAAAATGGAAATCTGTTATATGGCATGATAAGACCGTTAAAACCGTTATGGAATATAGGCTAAATGGGCCTAGATGACGAAATTGGCTAAGTAGGGCCCATTAGGGTTTTAGGCCCAATAACTCGATTTCGCTAAAATGGGCCGTAATCACTGTTTGCACCCATGGATTGTTAGTAATCGTTAATGAACATGGAAACCCTAATTTTGGTAAAATTATGAGATTACCCTTATACCATGAAAATGACCATTTTGCCCTAGGTAAAATGACCATTATACCCCTAGGGTTTATGTATGATTTTAATACATGGGATTTTGATAAATATGGTATGTATGAGATGCACATGACATGTATGATATGCACATGATGTAATCATAACTGCATTGGGTTGGGTTTTATATGGATGGAGGAAGTGAAAAGGGCTTATGCCCTGCTTATCAAAAGGGCTTATGCCCTGCTTATAAAAGGGCTTATGCCCGATTATTGAAAGGGCTTTTGCCCCGATTATTAAAAGAGGCTAGGCCTCGGTTATATGATAAAGCACTATGCTTGCCAATGGAGAGTATGGCGGGGTGGGTCGAGTTAATCCCACATGGTGTGTTGGTTGGTACGGGTGGAGAGTAGCGGATGGTGGGTTGAGTAGTCTCCCAAATGGGTTGCATTCTTTCATTGAAATTATATGTGATATTGAAATGGGCCTAAGGGCCATACTGATTTCTGAAGAAAGGCTTCGCCCAAGAATATGAAATATGAAAAGGCTTCGGCCCAGTGTTATGGAATATGAAACATGAAAAAGGGCTATGGCCCAGTATATGTTGAGATTGGATTTGGGCTTAGACCCAACAGTCGTTATTGTTTTGGGCTCGAAGGGGCTTGTTGCACATCGAGTTTCCAAACTCACCCCTTTCCTTAACCTTGCGGTGAGCCTTGATGTGGGGACTTGGACCGGAGAGGATTGAGTGGCCACGGTGATCATCTTTGGGCTTTTAAATAAGTGTTGGTTTTCACTTAATTTCCTTTAATTATTATTTATTTTTGGGTTGTAATAAGGCCAATTTTAACTTTCCTTTTATTTCTTTTCGGAATTATACTAATTTTAATAACTTTAAAAATTGGTTAATAATTATTCAAATGGGCTAGACTTAGGACGTGTTTTCAAAATGATACTTGTTTTCAAAATATCTCAACACCACAATTAATCGATTTATCAAAGACGTCCACTTAAACAAATTTAAACTCGATATAACAAAGTGTGGCTATGGTTGTGGGCATGTCTAGGATTGGATCCAATTAAAGAGCTTGGTACTTAAGCAGCCTTCATGGCTCACCTCCTCTGTCTCGGATACCTACCTGGTGCCCAGCTTCCATACACTTTGTTAACTCAATAAAATGTATGGTTTTAAAACACTAAAACGGAACGTGGGTTTTCAACTCCAATGTGGCACGTCAGATTCGGCCATAACGTCTGGGCCGGGTTTGGGGTGTTACAACTCATTCTTATATATGTGAAACCTTAGCATCCAGTAAGACTCTACCTATTGAGTCTACTGAGTTTGTAATTCGGGTGTCAAATCCTTTGGGTCGTTACGTGCTTGTCGATAAATGAGCTACCGGCCTTTGGCTATGTTGATCTTTTGTGTATGAATATAAGGGTTGGTAATGTGAAGTAAGTATGATATTGAGAATTTGTGCATGTCAAATTATCCATTTAGCCATATGAATGCTACATTTTAGTTGTGTCAAATTTTATGGCTCAAAACTTACTAAGCATTAAATGCTTACTCCGCTTCTATAAATCTCTGTTTTATAGATTTTGGTTCTTCAGCTATCGGACTCGGGATTTTTGAAGTCGAAGTCGCCCACACTATCAAAGCTCCTTTTGGTACACTTTTGGTAGAACTTTGAAATGGCATGTATAGGACACCCCTTTTTTTTGTTATTAGTCAAGTACTTTGGTGTTGTATATATTTGGATAGCCATGCAAAAATGGCTTATATATATTTTGAGCATAATGTTATAATCATCTTGAATGTATATGTTCATTAAGAGGCATGGAAATGTTTGGCAACGATTAGCCATTAGAATGGTTCATCATGATTATATTTTTGGGCTATATATGCAAAAGGGCTAGTTGAATCATGGAAACTATGAAATAGGTAAAGTCTACCTTAAAGGCAGATGCTGACAGCAGCAGTGATGTAGATTTAAAAAATCACTAAAAATAGTAGGAATGGAATTAAATAGTGAATAAATTATGTAATCAAACCTTGATGAATCTAATTTCACATGGAAGAAACGAAACGATCATATGAGTTGTATGTTAAGAGATATTTAGGTTTTCACGAAATAGGGCCAGAACGGTTTCTGGATTCCCTGTTCCGACTTTGGAAATTCATTATAAATTAACCAGAGACATTTAGAAGTCATATCATATATTTATAGATTCCTTTTTGAGTCTAGTTTCTATAGAAACAAACGGCATCAGTATTTAAGCCCTGTACAGGGAGATATCCAAGTCGTAATGCATGAAGGTCAGTGTAGTCGAACCCTGAAACAGGGGAGACTTTAACTAATAAACTGTACTAATTGGCTCGACTAAAAATTCTAGAAAAACATTTGTAGATGGATATATGAGTCTAGTTTCAGGAAAAATTTACAGAACTGATTTTCGAGTTTTGGAACTCGAGATATGATTTTTAAGGTGACAGTGACGCAGTTAGCCAGCTCGTCTGGAAATTTAAAATGGACTGTGCAAATAAGTGAGTTAAGTCCGCAAACCCCTCGTGTTTGACTCCGGCAACGGTCTCGGGTACGGGGTGTTACACTAAAAGTCGCCACGAGCGTTCTCGTGTGCTGGGGCTGTTCTAGGCCTCGATGGGCCCGCTTGTGTAAATCTAACTGTTAATGGGAAGTCGTTGGGCCTGATGGGCCATGTGAACGAAATTGGGCCTAAAGGGTCCGAATGAATAATTGTGGATCTATTAGTGTTTAGTAAAAAGGTTGTGGACCTAGTTTTTGGTAACTACTCAAGCAGACATAAAACTTAATTAATTAATTAAGTGTGACCATGGACAAGTCATAAGGTTAAGGTGTGGCAATGAGTATATGCATGTTTAGGATTGGATCTAGGGAGAGCTTGGTACTTAAGCGGTCTTAATGACTCACCTCCTCTCCTCTGGAATCCTACCTGGTGCATAGTATCCGTTCATCTTAGCCAACCGGGATTTGTTAACAGGCCAAGGTAAGTAAAAACCCGTAATAAAGGAAAATTACCAAAATACCCCTAAATTGTAAAATTATCGAAATACCCTCGACTTGTAAAATTATCGAAATACCCCTAAGGGCGAGAATGACTAAAATACCCCTAAGTGTTGAATGTAAGACTTATGAATGTTACATGTATATCTGCTGCATACATACGATATTTTGTTTAGGTTGCATATGGGATGGGAATTATGGAACGGAAGAAGTATATGAGGATCGTATGGTTGCTTGACAATCATGGATCCACCGACGACTATTAAGCCCAATATGTGATTAGCAGCTTACTACAATGAAGGTAGTACCGCAACCGGGCTACCATTGATGTGTATCGGATGGGTGGGTCGATATTTATATCCCCACATGATATGTACTGGGGGACAGAGTTGGTGTGTAGAGGTTGGAATATTGGGGTGGGTTGCACAGCATTGCATGTATGATATTATTGTGATGTTATTACGATGTGGGCTTCGACCCAACTGAGGCTAATATGGGCTAAAGCCCAAAGGCCACCGTTATTGAATTGGGCTCGGGCCCAAAATGACTGATGATTGCTTTATACTCATTGAGGGTTGTACACACTGAGTTTTCGAAACTCACCCCCTCATTTTAAATTTTTCAGGTGATCCTCAGTAGGCTGTTCGACGGATGGACGGACTCGGAGGTGGCCAACTAGCAAAAAGTTTAGACTTAGTCTTTTATGTAATTTTTAATAATTTGATTTTAAACTATTGTTTTTTTTAGGGGTGTAATAAGGCCTTCCCTCTGGTTATTAATTCAAATTAGGATTATTATTATTTTTATGCTTTATATTTGTTTGAAGTAGAACATGGTTTTCGTAAACCATAACTGTTTTTAAATACTACGTTTTTGCAACTTAATTTTTTTAAATGACAAGTTTTCATAGATCATCTGTTTTAAATAAAGCTTCCGAAACTGAATAGAGATTTTACAAAGTAATTATTACCATACAAGAAGGAATAAGTTTTTTTTAAAAATACACCTCGCTTTGAAAGCAACAAATACAAGCTGGGATTTTACTCAAGGTTTTTATTTAAAAAAAAAGGTTTTCAATGAAAACAAGGTTTTTAAAAAACACTTCAATGTGACACTCCAGATTCGGCCATAAAGTCTAGGCCGTGTTTGGAGTGTTACATTTAGTGGTATCAGAGCCAAGTTACAAAACTCGACTATGGAATGGGTTTTAAAATTGGATTTTTGAAAGAATTATTTCAAAAAGGTTTGAAAAGATTTGAAGTATTTGAAATGTTTTTTCTAAAGATTTTCCTGAATGTGTGGTATCAAGTCTCCGGCGCCGAATCTGTACTTATAGTTAGATTTTATATTTATTCAGTGTATGTTCTAGAAATCAATTTTTTTTTAGTTAACAATAATACTGTGATGGATTTCGAAGGCAAGCAAGGTCGCGAGGAGTTGCTCATCTCCCCGGAATATGAGATGGTTCAAGAAACTATAGTCAAGGTAAGTCCACTAACTTCGAGTAACAAGAACCCGTATCTTGGTACGGAGGCACTGATCCAGTTGGTAAGGGAAGTGCTGGAAGAGTGTTCGACGCAAGAGTTAAGGCGTATGGTGAAACACTTCAGGCTAGGCACTTTGAGTGCAGCAGGAAGAGGGATCAGAGTTCCTTTTAAGTCAGGTGTGTTTTGTTTGGATATGATGTTTGAATATAGAAATTGTAGGCATGTGTGGTAAATATCTGTTTGCTTCTTTGGTTAGGTTTTTTGGTTGGATGTGAGAAGTTTTGAGATTAAGTTAAAAGTGTATTTGTGTAGTTTGGAACTAGAGTGCGCAGCGGGAGCATAGTGGTGTAGATTGAGCTAAGCGCTTGTTCTGATAGTTGGAAATTTCAAGGACAAAATTTCTTTAAATGGGTAGAATTGTAACGCCCCAAATTTGGGGCTAGAAGTGTTAGGCCGTTAGTATGGGTCCGTTAAAAGGTTGTATATAAGCATTTGATTGTACAAGTAAATGACACAATTAAATGTCTGCTTTAGTGGTTAATGGCCCTGAGAAGTGTTGGAGAAATCTTGGGTTCAAACCTGGGCTTTAGCAAAAATTTTGGTAATAAGTGAATAAAACCCTGGGTACTTGGATGAAGACCTTTTAAATTATTGTGGTAAATAAATGACGCAAGGAAACATGTGGTCTAGTGGTTGTGGCGTCATTAAGGTTGCAAGGGAGCCTGGGTTCAAGTCTTGGCTCTTGCAATTTATTTTCATTTTTCTTTTAAAAGAACCTGGACTTTGTCCTATAAACCTTATATTTAATTGAGGATAAAATATGACCCAGAAAGAGCCTGTGTGGAGTGGCAAGGTGGCGTGTTGTGTAACTGTGAGGTCTAAGGTTCAAGTCTTAAGATGCACAATAGAGTATTTATCTTGCTGTTTGAGCTATGTAGGAGGTGGAGTTGGACTGGAACTCTGTGGTTGAGGTGGTCATAAAAAAATAAGGAATTTTCCTAATGGTTGAAAGTAATCCCACATCGGGAAGCTAACATGGGAATTGGTGAGAAGCTGGCTTTAAATAAAGCGAACCAGATGAGTTGGTGAAAAAGAGAAAGGTGATTAAGACCCAATGCAGAATGTGCCAAGGTTGTTTCCTCTCCTCATTTTTTATTTCTATCAATTGCTTTGGAGTGTTTATGATGATTATGGGTTCGGGCCTGATAATTAAAGTACAGAGGTATAGTTATTAGAGGTATAAAGATTCTTCTTTTGCACTGGTTGTTATTGAAATTTTTGTTTAAATCTCTCAGATGATTCGGATGTTTTATTTTCACCCGGGACATTATCTACTAAAGTAATTGAGAAGTCAGTCTTATTATGACATTATGATTTTTGAGTAGTATGAGTATTGTGGCCTCAGTGTAGTTCAGTTCAGACATGTGTATTGATTTTCATTTTTCGCATAATCTTGATATATATATATCAGTGAGTTAAAGACCAAATGCTATGTTCTTTTGAGTTATGGAGTAATAATGATTTGTGTTTAGCTCTTTGAAGAAATCACGACAGAATATATATTTGAGATATCATGACTGTGACAGCCCTAAATTGACCCTAGTGGGAAAGTGGTTTCAGGACCAGTAAACCGAGACATAAAAATAATTGACCGTTATAGTTGATGCTCATTATATGTACATATACATGTGTGAAAATTTCATGTTTGGATTTTGTTAATTGTAAGTGAATTTTATCAAATAGGACTTATGTGAGAAAATCTAGAAATGTGCTAGGCAAATGTAAAGGGGGCTATTAATGCATAATGTGAAAATGATGGGTTTGCATGTCAATTTACCCAAAAGTTAAGCATGATGGCCGGCCATGCTATGAGTGGAAACATGTTGCAAACATGTTTAGTTAGTGGTTATGTTAGAAAGAATAAAATAATGAAAAAGGAATATGATGAAAACAAAGAAAAGAAAAAAAAAAGTGTCCATCCTTTCATTTTCCTTGCTTGGCCGAATGTCCTAAGAAGAAGGGGGGGGGCAAGAGCTTGAGAAAATCAGCCATGGTAGTTGCTAGACCAAGGTATGTTTGATGTTGTCCATGAGACTCATGCATGTTTTAGTTGTTAGTTTGAATTCTATCTATCCCATGGTTGGATTTGGGGTTGTTGGAGAATTGGGATTTGACAAAGAAGCTTAAAAATTTTAGTTGATACCTTGAAGCTATTAACATGTTAGTTATATGGATGTGTTTAGTTGCTTGGGATGTTAGCATGAAAGTTGGAATTGTTAAGCTAATTTGTTGGAAGTGCCGAATTTAGGACTAAGAAGAGAATGAGTATTCGGCAAACATAGTGAAAAGGTAGGTGTTGCCGATTGTTAGATTTAGACCATGGGAGTGGCTATAATGGGCATTAAGATGTAGAACTTAAGAAATGTAGTTATATGTGAATTTACATGATGATACAAATAGATGTGAAAATATATGCTAGATTAGGAAAATTTAATTAAGTGTTCATGAGATGAAATTAGGTGTTTAAAAGATGTTATAGTTGACATTGTATATATATACATACATTCGGCCATCTAATTGAGTATGAAAGTGGTGTTAAATCTAATTGTGATGCCCATTTGGAAGTGTATATATATATATGTATAAATATAAATAAGTATGCCCGTTCGTGATGTTACCTTTAATTATGTGTATAATCGACTAAATTGGGTAATTAGTGAGGATGGTTGCCGAATATACAAACATACATATGCATGTGTAATTGAATTATGAATGTTCAGCAAGATGGTTAAACTAGTTGATTTATTGATTAAGCTCAAGGAGTTAAAGAAGGAGAATCAAGCAAGGGAAAGACGAAGGTCATCGAGTAGCTGACTTGGAACTATTTTACCCAACACAAGGTAGGTCACTAAGCATATATTTTGTATTGATTTAAATAGACATAATGTCTATGTAATTATGCCGAAAGGAATGATAAATTTATATACATGTATGTATGTGGTGATGAGAGTATTGAATGAAAAGAAAAGAGGTGAGATGTATTGAGTTGTTGATTTTGGCACTAAGTGTGCGGGTATAAACATTTGTGATCATGAGAATGGCACTAAGTGTGCGGGTTTAAAATTTGTACAGCACTAAGTGTGCGAGTTTGATCATATAGCACTAAGTGTGCGAGTTGATTATATAGCACTAAGTGTGCGGACTCACTATATGCTTTTGAATCACTATTGACACTGAGTGTGCGACATTATTGAGTTGACCACGGACAGCGGATCGGGTAAGTACCTTGAGTTCATGGCTAATGGGCGCTATATTTATATTTGGAGTTGAGCTTGGTAAGTTTTGAACCTATGTGACAATTTTAATTGAAGTCACGTACATAAGAATTATCGTGGAATAAGTGAAAGGTCATGTAGTCGTATGATTGTAACGAAAACAAAATGGTGTATAAAAATGCCTCAAATATCCTATTGATTAGTATATGGAATGTGAATGTGTAACTTGGTATGAGATTGAATCGAAAGGTCTAAGGAACTATGGTATAGTTCGGTTTGAATGGAGTAATTAGCCTCGCTCCATTTTGTTTCCTCTTGTGATAATGTTATTAATGGTTGGTAGTGCATTGCTTATGACTTCTCGAGTTATATACTCATTCGGTGTTTGCTTGTCACCTATTTTAGGTTTCTTGGACTCAACTTTTGCGTATTCGGGACCGTCATCGAAGTCATCACACCGACTAGCAACTTTTGGTATCTTCTTCTTAGATGGTCTAAGAGAACATTTCGCATGTATAGGCTATTATGTTTGTTTGAACTTTGGTATGTACACTTTGGATAGCCATGCGAAAATGGCTTATATCGTTTTAGCATAGTACTACAATCGTTTGTATGTTGATCACTAAGAGGTATGGAAATGTTTGGAAACAATTAGCCATTGGAATGGTTAATCATGATATACTTTGTGCTATGCATGCAAAAAGGGTTAATTGAATCATGGAAACTATGAAATAGGTAAAGTCTACCTTAAAGGCAGATGCTGACAGCAGCAGAAATGTGGATGTGAAAAATCACTAAAAATAGTAGGAATGGAATTAAATAGTGAATAAATTATGTAAATGAACCTTGATGAATCTACTTTCATATGGAAGAAACGAAACGGTCATATGAGTTGTATGTTAAGAGATATTTAGGTTTTCGTGAAACAGGGCCAGAACGGTTTCTGGATTCCCTGTTCCGACTTTGGAAATTCATTATAAATTAAACTGAGACATTTAGAAGTCATACCATATATGTATAGGTTCCTTTTTTAGTCTAGTTTCTATAGAAACAAACGGCATCAGTATTGAAGCCCTGTACAGGGAGATATCCAGGTCGTAATGCATGAAGGTCAGTGTAGTCGCACCCTGGAACAGGGGAGACATTAACTAATAAACTGTACTAATTGGCTAGACCAAAAATTCTAGAAAACAATTTATAGATGGATATATGAGTCTAGTTTCAGGGAAAAATGACGAAACTGATTTTCGAGTTGTATAACTCAAGATATGATTTTTAAGGTGACAGTGACACAGTTAGCCAGCTTGCCTGGAACAAAAAAAAAATTAATAAATAGGGGGAAATAAATGAAGTAAGCTCGGTAACACCTCGTATTCGATTTCCGGTAACGGTCACGGGATTGGGGTGTTACAATGACATCATAGAGAAGAATAGTTTTTGAAAAGTTATTGTCTTTTAGTTGAGACTGATTCAGTTGAATAGTTGATTGAGTTATATGTATGTTTGGATTATTCATGGCTTCAGAGGTAAATGCTGATTTTTCATGTATAAATAGATAAATGACCCGAGTAAATAGTACATATTCTAGATGTTATGGTACAGAGTTGTATACGCATATCAGAATGGTTGCATCAGAGGTATATTTTGTAAATCCAAGTTGTCTGATTATTAAAGTTCTCATTGTATGAAGTTTAGTTTGGCTTGAATTCATGCTAATAAGTATAAACAGTTGAAGATATTGACAATTGAAGTATCCATTATGATTTAGATTGGTTTGAATAAAGAGTTTATGGTTTTTAGAAATGTGTTAATGAGAAATCAAGAGATTTTGGAATAGTTATGATGCCTAGCACAGAGATAATTATTTGATTATTTGAGAAATACAGAGATGTATGATAACTTGATTTAGTTATACAAGTAAGAGTGTGAAATGTTATGTACCAGACTTTGAATTCGATACTTGAACTTTTAGAGAGTTAAAGTTGATTTTCAAGTATCTCAGAAGCTATTACAATTAGTATTGATGTTTGTGTGAAAATGTGAGGGTATTTCGAAGAATTGTGCAACAGAATTAGCATTATCACCGAAAGGTTAAATGAGCTATGGTTGATTCTCGAAGAAGTTTGTGTATTTTTCTTAGTATGAATGAGTTTTTCTACTGAAGGATTATTTGAGTTATTCATTTTAAGGTTGTCAATTCATTTAGAATGTAAATTTTAGTTGTTATGTTGGAAATCCAGGGTTGCACCGTGACTTCAGAAGAAAGCTACAGTAAGTTTTGACCATGAGATTGCTAAATGTTACTACATGTCACCTTTGTACTGATAGTTGAATTGAGGAAGAGAAATTCGCAGAATTTGAAAGTGTTGCTGGAAATCAATTTCGAATCCATTTGTAGGTAAGATTTTTGGGGACGAAAATCTTTAAAGGGGGAGAAATGTAACATCCCGAAATAGGGCCTAAACGGAATAGTGGTTGTAAAACCACGAATCTGAGGTAAAAAAATTTATTCCGATTAAGTTTTAAGGTTTATTCATTGATTGAATAATTGTGTGAAAAGTTCGTGAAGAAATTTTATGTATAAATGCCTAATTTGATAATTAGGACTAAATTTTAAAATTAGCAAAATGTGTGTTCTAGATAATAAAGGGGATTTAATTGAAATGGGTTCTTAAAGTAGAGGTCCTTATTTAGCAATTAGACCATTATATTTAAGTTTGGACAAAAATGGGCAAGAATAGAACAAATTTGAAAGAAAAACCTTTAAGGGCATTTTGGTCATTTAATAATTAAAAGAATTAAAAAGGGAAAATAAAGTCAAAATTTGTCCATCTTCTTCATGGAGGCTGAATATAGCATGGGGGAAGCCATGGTTAGGGTTTCCAAGCTTTCCAAGCTCAATAGTAAGTCCATTCTAGCCTCGTTTTTAATGTCCTTTACATTTTTGGAGTCCCAATAACTTTATTTACCTTATTCTAGCAATAATTCATGCTAGGGTTCATATTTGGAAAAATATCCATAGGTTAAATTTGTTTATTTTGATGTTTTATGGTAGAATATGAAGCTTGAAATTGTGTTAAACAACTTTTGCTGAGCGATTTTAAGTGAAAACGAGTAAAACGACATAATAGGTAAAAATACCTAATGTTTATAAGTACATGATAGAGTGGGAATTTGATGTTTCCATAGAAGGGAAAAATGTTCAGCGTGTCATAAAACATAAGGAAAATGGATAAATTTTAATTTCCGAGTCTAGGGGCAAAATCATTCTTCTGCAAAGGTTTAGGGGCAAAATTGTAATTTTTTCAAAGTTTGAGTTAGGGAATTTTTTGAATAGTACATTAATTAAATAAGTGAAATATGACATTTTAGATCCCGAAAAGTGAGATTTGGACCTAGAACGGGAGAAAAACTGAAAATCGAGAAAGTTGGTAAAATGGTCGTTTTGGTATCGATGTAAGTTCATATGTTTAATAAGCATTTAATTATGCATATTTGAATGATAAATTGATATTTTGGCCATAAATACTTTAGTATTGAGTTTCAGATATAATGATTAATGTTCGATAATAATTCAATATTGGAAAGAGAATTTGTATAATTTATATGTAAGACCATATTTTGTATTATGGCTTTGTATGATAACAAGAAAGTATTGACTAGCATAGTTTGATGAGAATAAGTTAAGTTGATGATATGATGAGATTGAGAATGTAAGTATGTAAGTTGAGTAGCATTTTATTATTATGCAATTATTGTTATTAGTATTGTTATTATTGAGCTATGCGACTAACCTTGAAAATTTGAGCAAGTATGTTTTAGCTATGACTTGACAAGGCATTGATATCTCAAAGTCCATGGTTGTACCATGGCGATTAAGGAAGAATTGACGAAAAAGTCCAAGTTCATAACATGGCATTTAAGGAGCAATTGACGGTTAAGGATACCATGTAAGACCATGTCAAGACATGGTATCGACATTGATTAAGGACTCCATGTAAGACCACATCAAGATGTGGCATTGGCACTAAAAAAAGGATACCATGTAAGACCATGTTTGGAACATGGCATTTGGTAAGACAAGGATACCATGTAAGACCATGTTTGGAACATGGCATTTGGTAAGATAAGGATATCATGTAAGACTATGCCAAGGCTCATCATTGATAAGTTCTATAAGGCAAGGAAATCATGTAAGACCATGTCAAGACATGGCATTGATGAGTTACTATAAGGCAAAGGTCCCATGTAAGACCATACCAAGGCATGGCATTGATAAGTTCTATAAGGCAAGGAAATCATGTAAGACCATGTCAAGACATGGCATTGATGAGTTACTATAAGGCAAAGGTCCCATGTAAGACCATGCCAAGGCATGGCATTGGTGAGTTCATAAGGCAAGGATACGATGCAAGACCATGTCAAGACATGGCAATGGTAAGTTCAAAAAGGAAAAGGTTCCCGAGTAATCCAAAGAGTAAGTCAAGGAAACGACAAGGTGAGAACATGAAGAAAGAGTACAGGTATGAATTTAAGGCTTATTTAATATTGAGATTGTAAGTAATTGAGATTATCAAGTATTAAGTAAGTGATGAGTTTTCAGTTATGCTTGTGACACTTTATGACATGATTGTCAATATGCCTATATTATGAAAGAGTACTCATGTGTTAAGTGAGATGTTGCAGGTATGTAAGCAAGCTATTAAGTAAGGTGCCTTTTGTATTCTGAGCCTTTGGTAAGGTTACCGATGAGTAAGATGGGAAAGTAAGAACTAAACATTATTTAAGCAAATTATGACAGCATAGTAGTAAGCTAAATTGATTGCTAATGCTTATTATCTTACATGTGAACTTACTAAGCTTTATAAGCTTACTTATTTCACTTTCCCATGTTTCAGAGTATCTAAAAGCAAGCTCGGGTTGGAGGCCGTCGGAGATCACTTCACACTATCAACTATCAAGTTACCTAATGGGTATCTTCGTTTACAAACGTTCTAATTCATGGCATGTATAAAGACTTAGCCATTTTGTGTGCATGTCCTTATGATATGGCTAAAGAATGGTATTTAAATATTTGATAATGATTAGCTATTGAAATGGCTAATGAAGAACATGTTTCAGTGTTATGTATGCCTAAATGTTAGTTAATACAAAGAAATCATGAAAAAGTGAAATTAACATTAAAACAGTATTGAACAGCAACAATGACGTGCACTTGAAAAACCACCAAGAATAGTAGAAATAGAATTACGTGATGAATGAGATATAGAATTAAAGCTTATTGAGTCTATTTTCATATGAAAGAAACAGACAAGCAAAAGAAGTGTATATTAAGAGATATTTGAATTTAAGTGAGACAGGTTCAGAGCAATTTCTGAATCCCCTATTCTAAATTTATAAATTCACTAAAAATTGTATTAAAAGAATTAGGAGTTATAGTTTATATTTATAGATTCCTTTGTGAATCTACTTTCAAGAGAAACAAACGACATGGTTATTTGAATTCTGTACAGGGAGAAAATTGATTCGTAGTGAGGAGAGGTCAGAGTAGTCAAATAGTGCAATAGGGGAAACTTTAACTAATAAACTGTACTAATTGGCTACACCAAAAATTCTGGAAAAAAATTAGTAAGAAGATATATGAGTCTAGTTTTAGGAAAAATTCACGAATTTAAATTTTGAGTTTTGTACTCGAGTGATGATTTATTTAGTGACTATGATGCAGGTGGGCAGTTTTATAAGGAATAATGAAATAAATTGTTTTGATTTGTCTAAGTATTCGGAAAATTTTTAATGTTCCCGGTTTGGTCCCAAACCATTTCAATTGCATGTTTACGGTCTCGAGGGCCCTTTTTAGGGACATATTGAATGAATGTAAATAAATTAATTTTAAAATCAAATTTTATGCCCCGAATTAGTAAGTTAAGTCAGGTAATGCCTCGTGCTCGACTCCGACGACGGTCTCGGGTAAGGGGTGTTACATGTTGTTACGAATAAATTCACGAAAACTCGATAATTTGCTAACTTATGAACATACTCACCTACACAAATCTGTTCATCTCTTAACATATTCCTATGCTAATTCAAACGATTAAACAAATTTTAATAAGCAAACATGTTATTGCACATACATACTCATTAAATTGAACTAATCTCTTGCATATCCTTCTGTCAATTCAAATGATTAATTAAATATAATAAGTACATAAAAGGCTATGTGAAGTAACAAGGTATCCGTACCTTGAAACAATTTAATCACAATAATCTTGCAAGTTATGTAAGGCAAGTGTATCACCAGATACATTGCTAATTTAACTCTCAACTACCTTAGAAGAATAAACATGCACTGATTAAGTATTGTATCCATTAATTACAATTTCAATCTGTTAAAATAACTAATTCATTAGTTACCTTACAATCGTAATGCAAGAATAACTTAGGCATGATTTTACTTAATCAAGCATTTCACCGAGGCTTATAACAGCATAAACACAATTTTAATAATTTAAACAGATGAAATGCAATCAAACCAGCACGAATTAAATTCAAGCTAAGCTGATTAAATTAACCATTCCAACTACATAAATATTCATAGATATGTTCATCATAACAACAACAAAAATTAAAGAGATAGGGAACAAGAATCAAATCCGGTGTTTCTCCATGGCTTGACTAGTTGCTCCGTCTTCGTTCTCTATTTTCCTCACCGATCAACGCTGCTATGAACACTTCGATGTTGCTCCAAAATGGCTGATGAATACCACTTTTCCAAGAGGAGAAATCGGCAAGAGAGCAAGGGACTTGGAATGGGAAAATGAGAGGAAAAAGTGAGAAAGGAGAGAAGAGATGTGAATGAATGAGGGATGCTTTGAATGATCAGCCAATGGAGGGTTTTTATAGTTGAATCTGGAAGCTAAAATTTTCTAAAAATAGAGGCCAAAGAGCCACCCCTTGGCTGGCCACCTATGTGGCAAAGTTGATGGCTTCAACTTTGCTAAATATGGCTTGAGGCAAATCTTTAAAGCCACCAATTTTGGAGGGGCTGAATTGCAATTTGAACAAGTCTTCAAGGGCTTCTTTGCAACTTAAATAATCAGCTAATGAGCTGAATTGGGTCAGCACTTGGAAGGTTTTGGGCTGTCCTTTTCTTAGCCTGTTTGGTTTACTCGGTTCGGTTCAATCAGATCAATTTTTCATAATTAATTAATCATAATTTATTAACCCAAATTAAATTGGATATAAATTAAAATTAATTATATTATGAATAAATACATATAATTTTGGACCATACTAGGCTGAAATTTAGTTTGCCTCGATACTAAAAATTGGTTCTCGATTTTGTGCTTCTAGCAGTGTCTGCCGAGCCATTTTTCGCCCTTTGCGCAAATCTGTCGAAAATAATCAAAATTCATCAAAAATAATAATGAAATTAACTAAAATTCAATATGTTCATATTTTAAGTGCACTTTAATTATTTTATAAAAATTAATTATTTTTCGACAAGAATTTAACCGAATTCGCATGAATTTAAGTTAAAAAGGTTATGAAAAAACATGTAAATTTTTGTGTTTCCACACCCCAAACTTAATTCATTGCTCATACCGAGTAATGCACAAATTGAAAAGAATCTCTTATAAACACCTTTGAAAAATTCCTTCAGAACAACATTCTTCCCAGAATTATGAATTTAATATACTTATGCTCAAAAACAAGAAGTTTGATAATTATGCTTACTTAAATATACATATCGTTCAAATTAATCTCAATCGTTCTTATGATAGCAAAAATTAGACTAAATGCTTCCTAATAAAGTCATGTTAAACCTTACCAATTTCATTTTATTCCTTTATTCAAGATTAAGCTACAATCATTAAGTTTAACTTATGCCTTCATATGTTGAATGTAGCAAGTTCTCTCCACTAATGTAGGTACCATTGGAACTTTGAATCAATAGGTTTTTAACAAGGTTATAACGTGGCTAGGTTTAGGGGTAGGTAAAAGATAGAATAATTTAGTCTTTTAAACCCTAGACTCGGCTTCAATTGAACCTTTGGAATAATTTCCCTCAATACACCAAGTTCCTTTGTTTCATATGCTCTTTTGTACATCTTATTTTAAGAACTCATGCTCTTTTTTAAAAAAAAAAGATCGAGCATTTTACTGAATGTACTACAATTTTAGAGCATTTGATATTTCTTTTCAATTCCCCCAAACTTATTTTTAAAGAATAATTTGAATAGTACTGTGTCTAGTGTTTGGGACAATTTTAAGATAGTTAAGAGAGAAGTGATGGCTAAATTTGCAAGGTTTTGAATAAAATTGGGCCATATAGTCTTAAAGTTGGGTTTCAAAGGATAAAAATTTTATCATGGTTGGCTTGAAAGGCTCAAACGGTCCAAACAAAAGTTGCCTAAATCATTTTCAATGTTCCATGCTTCCTAGGATTTCTCCTCAAGAAACTACTAAGTCAATTCTAAAGACTTAAACTTTCATACACGCCTAACTTTTGTAAGGAACTAAAAATTTATTTACGATTTTCATGCTTTATTAAACATACATTCATATCAGTATTAGCTAACATAATAATTTATTGAAATAATAGAACTTTATTTATACTGAAGTTTAGCATACTTAACAAAGTTTCCAATTATTGAACAAAATATATCCTAATCATAATTAAAAGAAAATTTATTCTGAGTGGAAATAATTCAATTTTTTGGTCCCCTACTTAAAATGAACAATGTCCTCATTGTTTAAAGTGAATAGATACTATACACCAGGTAGGATTTTAGAAAAGAGGAGGTGAGTCAATGTGACTGCTTAAGTACCAAGCTCTCTCTAAATCCAATCCTAGACATGTATATATCTATTGCCACACTTTGTACTTTGTGACTTGCTCAAATTTTATTTATAATTTTCCTCTCTTATTTTTTTAGGTAAGAATAAAAAGTCCTAATTAACTTAATCCTAAAATAACTTAAAAACAAAAATAAAATAAAGTTGAGATTCTGCCTTTTATTTATTTGCAGATCCTTCCGAATTCGACTCATATTTTGCTTTATCATTATTGCCTTTGCATGAATTGTAACACCCTGAATTTGGGCCTAGAAGTTTTGGGCCTTGAGCATGGGAGCGGTTGAAGCCAGCTTATAATATTCTGTTGTGCATGCAAATTTCGTTAATGAAGGCTTGTTTTAGTGGTTAAGTGTGTTGAGAAGTGTTGGAGAAGTCCCGGTTTAAACCGGACTCTAGCAAAAATTTGGTTTAAGGTGAATCAAACCCAGGTGTAGTAGGTAGGCCTTAAGAATATTGTTGGAGAAATTGTGACACAAAAACCTTATGGTTTAGTGCCAAGTGGCGTGTGGAGCATTTGAGGGAGGCATGGGTTGAATCCCATAGCAAGCAAAGAGCATTTATTTTGCTAACGGGCGGCAAGAGTTGGTGTTGAATTTAAACTCGATGTTGGAGGATCCCACATCGGAAGCTAACATAAGAGTGGATGGGAAGTCGGCTTTAAATAGAAAGAACAATGAGGAGAGTAAAGGTACCTTTCTTGGCTGATCCCTTTCGCTTTATGGCGTGCTCGTTTGGGTTGGGCGTCGGCTAAGAGTGCTCGGAGCGTGGATTAACTCCAGTCTCCAATCAGGTGTGTATTTATCACTACTCTTGTTGTTGGATGGCTACTTTGGGCGCGATGGTAGAAAGGGGCCATATGGGCCCAATGGGCCTCACTGGGCCCAATTGGATAAGTTGTTTGATTGTGTAGTAAATATTGGACTAGGCTAGGTGAATCGCATATTTGTGGCTAGGTTTGGGCTAAAAGGGCCACACGAACGTGGGCCCATTTGGGCCGAGAATAGGCTTTAGGCCCATTCGTATTGTTATCCATGTTTAGAATACTTTAGTTTACCAATTCTTGAAATGCCCTCGACTTGTAAAATTACCAAAGTACTCCGATTTACTGAATTACCGTTTTACCCTCGATTTACTGTAATTACCGTTTTACCTCAATTTTAAAATTACCGCTTTTACCCTCGATTTACGAATTACTGCTTTTACCTCGGTTTACAAAATTACTTGTTTTACCCTCGATTTATAGAATTACCGTTTTACCCTCGGTTCTGAATTACTATTTTACCCTCGATTTATAGAATTACTTGTTTTACCCTCGGTTCATGTAATTCTTGTTTTACCTCAATTTATAGAATTACTGCTTTTACCTCGATTTGTAAAATTACCGTTTTACCCTTGATTTACTGTAATTACTAGTTTACCCTCGGTTTACAAAATTATCGTTTTACCTCGATTTATAGAATTACCATTTTACCCTTGATTGTGAAATTACTGAAATACCCCTGTAGGGTAGAATTTCCGAAATACCCCTATAGGGTAGAATTACTAAAATACCCTTATAGGATAGAATTACCAAAATACCCTTGTAGGGTAGAATTATTGAAATACCCTTGTAGGGTAGAAATATCGAAATACCCCTGTAGGGTAGAATTACCGAGATACCCTTGTGGGGTAAAATTACCATTTGCCCCTAGGGTGTTAAATGACCTATTTTGCCCTTGTGGGCAAGTGACCGACTTGGACCGTGTGTTTTGTGGATTTGATTGTGAATATATGTTGGTGATATGAATGACTTGACTGTGATTGTTTGATTCAAATATGGGCATGACATTACGCATACATGACATGTTACATGGGTTGGGATTTTGTACGGAGGAAGCGTTCGGTGGCTATGCCACAAATATCTGATTCCGTGGCTCGCCACAATATCATGTTGGTGACTCTATCACAATATCTGTTGACCGATCGATGGCTAAGTGCCGATCACGCTACCGAAGGCTGTGTGCCGTTGTTGTGGGCTTCGTGCCGATTATAGACCCGTTATTAATGGCTCTGTGCCAACCTAAATATGGATTTGTGCCATCTTGACTATGGCTTCGTGCCAAACGTATTTACCTGTAGCTATGTGCCTAACATATTTGTTGACGACTCTATGTCGATCATATTTACCGAAGGCTGTGCGCCAGTTAAATTACCGTCACTGATGGCTATGTGCCGAAGTTATTACAGTTATCTATGGCTTTGTGCCACGTATTTTGTTAGGTGGGTTTGCCACATTATCTGATTCTGGTGGCTCTACCACAATATTCAGATCCGTGACTCATCACGATATTCGCTCGCGACCATGCCGCAAATTCGTGTGTGTAGCGGATGGGTGGGTCGAGTTGTCTCCCCACATGGTGTAAGGTTGGTACGGGGGTGTATACAGCTGGATTGGGTTGGGATTGCATTCACATTCTAATTCTGATTCTGTCACATAATTCGATTCGATTCGATTACATTACTATCGATTCGATTCGATTCACATCGATTCGATTCGATTCGATTACATTACTAATATTGATTCTTATTCGATTCACATCGATTCGATTCGATTCTCATTTTGGTTCTAATTCGATAATGTTTCTTATTCGTAATGGGCTAAGGTCCATCTGGTACTTGTCTGTTGTAATGGGCTAAGACCCGATTGGTAATGAAATTGTAAGTAAGGGGGCAGACTTTTAATTCTTTTAGATGATGACTATTCCTTTTTATAGTAGGGATTTCACATCGAGTTTTCGTAAACTCACCCCGCTTATTAACCTTCGTAATTTCCACCTTAGATGGATCGGGGTTGCTAGGGGCTCTGAGGAAGCCACACACACTGCTTATGTTACGCTTTGATTATTACCTTTAAATTATTTTATGTGGGTTGTAGTAAAGCCGTTGTAATTTTTTGGATTTCAAATTTGGAATTTTATTTATTGTTCTTATAATTGCTAGTATTAGAACACGATTTTCCAAAGCAACTCATCGTTATTCAAAACATCACGTAACCGCAATTGTTTTTAAAGTAAGTTTCATAACTACCAAGATTTTTACAAAGTTGTTAAGAATGTTATTCACTAAGGTTTTCTAACAATGTTTAAAAAGGGTATAAGTTTTTAATTATTAAGAAGGGTTTTTAATGGAAACATGGTTTTCAAAAAACACTTCAATGTGACACGCCAAGTTCGAGCCAAACTTTCAGGCCGGGTTTGGGGTGTTACATGAATAGCTTCACTCTTTGTTCGATAATGGACTCCATGGTTCAAATATAAAATCTAGAAATTTAGGCGCAAAAATAAATGGGTCATTGTAAATTTTCTTAAGAGCACTTCTCATCGAGTCATCCTTTATTTTTTAGTATCTCCAATAAGCTTGTTGCTGCCATTGCATATGCTGCATTATGTCCATCAACTTTGATAGCTCATCTCGAAGATTTGGGCTAGGCGGTTGAGCTCTGAATATTGAAGTTCTGTCATCAGGTTCAACTTTTGGTTCCATTGGTTCCACCTTATCAGGGACTTCAGCTGATTGCATTGGCTCGATCTCTATGGGATCTTCTTCCTCTTCTTCAAGATCCTTACTTTCTTCAATTAGCAGCTATAGAACAGAATCTCCAGCTATTTGGTAGAGGTCCCAATCTGTAATTATGCCCTGGCTATAGCCTGTCTTCTTTACGTTTGCAAGAATTTTTAGCTTTCAAGCATAGAATTGTTATCATAAAGGGAAAGTAGACTGGGCCAGAATGTCTAACGGCACAATTCCGCATTTCTCTCAAGATGATTTTTCCCACATCAATGGTCTTTCCAGTTAAAATCGAGTATAATAAGACCATTCGCTCTAATGAAATTGTAGTCCCATGTGAGCTAGGAATAAGGTTGAAACGGATGAAATAGAACCATACATTTGCGAGTGGTGTCAGATATTCTCTTCGACAAGTGTGGATTCCTTGCTTTGACACAGTCCACTTAGAACCTAGAACTGTAAGTTCCTCGAGAATTTCTTGCAAATTTTCAGGCTCTATATTGCTCATCAAGGAAGAATAATCATAGTTTTCGAAACCAGGTAATTCAAAGAACTCATTAATAGAATTTGAAGTTATTGGTACCTTGATTCCGCAAACTGGAACTTTTGTCAACTCACTTGAGGTTAAATTCACATAGAATTCGCGTACTAACTCATCATCGAATTTGCGTACTAACTCCTCATCCACACTAGGTCTCTTCTCACAAAACAATTCCAAATTGAAGGCTTCAACAACTTGACGAATACGTGCCATAAAGTCTTTATAGTTGCTCTCTTTCAATGTAAAGCCTTTCTCTGGATGCATCTGTTGATTTTTGAAGATACTCTCGTATCTTGCTTTGGCTTCTTCACAATGGAACTTGTTTTGTGTTTCATCAATTTGGGCGCAGGCATGAGTTCTCTTATGAGGCATGATTAACCTGAACAAAAGATAGGAAAAATTATTTTCTTAAAAATTTAATTAATAAAAATTATTAATGATTCAATAAATTGAAAAAATAATTATTAGAATAAACTTAAATTTAAGAGAAAATTCAATCTTACCACCTTTTTCGTAAAAATTAAAAGCTCCTAAGGAAAATAATTATGAAACAAAAGTTGGCAAATAAGAATAGATTAGAGGGTTTTTGGTTGAGGATGGGTGAAAGGGTGGTGTGAGTAATTGGATTGATGCCACACAGATGTTGGGTAGCAAACGGATGCGTCGAGTAAGGCCAAGGAGTGACACAACCTGGTGTGACACGCGGGTTAGGGCTAGACACAACATGGGATGCGCAGTTCCTTGCAAGTAGGCCTGTCGAGCGCTGGAGCTGAAGTTGGTGTGGCGCCAAGTAGCAAGCCAGGTGATCTGCTGGTGCTGGATAGTTGCACACCGTGTGCATGAGCCGCTGCTAGCCAAATGAGGCAGTTGGCTAAGGGCTTGCGGCACTTAAAGGTTTGGGTGTTTTGGGGTTTTGAGTGATAAATGATGGAGAAGATTGGTGGTATTTATAATGAGGGAAATAGGAGTCGAAATAGAATTCTTAGAAAAATTTAATAATTAAAAATTCTAAGTTCTAATTCTACTTAGAGTTAACAACAATTAATACATATTAAATTATTAATTGCTATTAATTTATTAAGATAAAACTTATCAAATAAAATATGATTAAATTAAAACTAATCCTAACTCTAATAAAATTGATAATAATTAATATATATTATAATGGATATAATTATATATTAATAATTATCATCTTTTTATTAAATCAAAACATTTATTCTAGAAGCCTTTTGAAAATATTTACAAAAAGAGCAACCAAATTTTAAAAATAATTCAATTAAGTCCCAAGACTTAATGAAAATTTGAAATTGAGTTGCAATTTAAAACTTGGATCAAAATTGACCCTTTTATTTGAAAAACCAAAAAATTAATTTTCTATTTAGGGAATAATTTCTCGAAAAATTCCCAGGAAAGATTGGAGGGGTCACAAGCTGTCCCGCTTAAGTTCCAATCTCCTAGACAGAATTTATTTAAACATACTAATCCCAAAAATATTACCTAAATCATTTATTAAAAAGGAAAATAATAAAATTTAAACATCCGATAAAATGAATGAAATTTGATTCCGTTCAGTCTTATCTCTCCAGTAATGTTTCAAACGCTGAGCATTAACTTGAAAATTACCTCCCTTACCTTGGAGTTCAACAACTCCGTATGGATAGACGGGATGAATCGTAAATGGACCGGACCAACGTGATTTTAGTTTACCTAGAAAGAACCTTAATCTGGAATTAAATAACAAGACTTGCTGACCTGCTTCAAATTCTCTAACTCGAATGTGCTTATCATGCCATTTCTTAAGTCTTTCCTTGAGTAATTTTGCATTTTTGTACGAGAACATTTGGAATTCCTCTAGCTCATTGAGTTGAAGCATTCGTTTCTCTTTAGCAAGCTTAAGATCCAAGTTGAGTTGTCGAAGGGCCCAGTAAGCTTTGTGCTCTAACTCCAAGGGCAGATGACAGGCTTTCCCAAAGACCAACCTATAAGGTGACATCCCTAAAGGTGTCCTGTATGCTATCCTATAAGCTCATAAAGCATCTTCCAGTCTTTTGGACCAATCTCGTCGGTTCGGCCAAACTACCTTCTCAAGTATGTCGTTGATCTCCTTGTTTACCAGTTCAGCTTACCCATTTGTCTGCAGATGGTAAGCTGTAGTGACCTTGTGTTTCACTCCATGTTTATCTAATAACCATTTCAACCACTTGTTCACAAAATGTGGCCCTTCATCACTGATAATAGCTATTAGGGTTCCAAACCTTGTGAACACGTGTTTCTGCAAAAACTTCATCACAACCCTAGCATCATTTGTCAGATAAGCTTCAGCATCGACCCACTTAGACACATAGTCTATTGCTACCAATATATACTTGTGACCAAAGGACGGAGGGAAAAGACCAAGAAAGTCAATACCCCATACATCGAACAATTCTACCTCAATGATATTTTTCCGAGGCATCTCATTTCTGTTAGTGACATTTCCAACCCTTTGACATCAATCACAACTATTTACGTAAGCATATGTGTCCTTGAATAGTGTTGGCCAAAAGAATCCGGCTTGCAATACTTTGGTCGTAGTACGAGTAACTCCGAAGTGTCCCCCACTTGGAGCTGAGTGACAATGGTATAGAATCTTTTGTATTTCATCTTCTGCCATGCATCTCCTAATCATTTGATCTGAGCACTTTTTAAACAAATATGGCTCTTCCCAGAAATAGTACTTCACATCATGAAAAAACTTTTTCCTTTGATGATATGTCTTATCAATCGGCATCAAACTACAAGCTAAAAGTTAGCATTATCAGCAAACCAAGGAGTATTATGGACATGATTTACCTTCAGTATGTGTTCATCTGGAAACGTCTCTCGAATTGGTATAAGAGGAGAGTTCCCTTCTTGCGGCTCCAACCTAGACAAGTGGTCTGCTACTTGATTTTCTACTCCCTTTCGATCTTGAATTTCTAGATCGAACTCTTGAAGTAGAAGTACCCACCGGATCAGTCTTGGCTTAGCATCTTTCTTGGCAAGTAAATACTTAATTGCTGAGTGGTCTGTATAGACAGTCACCTTGGTACCTACAAGATAAGATCAAAACTTGTCAAAAGCAAACACAATAACAAGTAACTCTTTCTTTGTTACCGTATAATTCAGTTGAGCTCTTGTCAAAGTTCGACTTGCATAGTAGATGGGAGGAAAAACTTTGTTCCTTCACTGACCCATGACAGCTCCTATTGTGAAGTCACTTGTGTCACACATCAATTCAAATGGAAAATCCCAGTCTCGTGTGACTATTATGGGTGCTGAAACTAGTCGACTCTTCAAATCGTTGAAAACTCTTAAGCACTCTTCATCAAATTTGAACGCCGTGTCCTTCTCCAATAATTTGCATAAAGGTTTATCAATTTTGGAGAAGTCCTTGATAAATCTTCGATAGAAACCAACGTGACCCAAAAAGCTCCTAACACCCTTTACAGATGTTGGAGGTGGGAGTTTCTCAATAACATCTACCTTTTCTTTATCTACCTCGATTTCATGCCTCGTTACCCAATGCCCTAGAACAATCCCTTCTCGTACCATGAAATGGCACTTTTCCCAGTTGAGTACGAGGTTTGTTTCTTTGCATCGCCTTAGTACCTTGGCTAGATTGGCTAGGCAATCATCATATGTATCTCCCAATACTGAAAAATCATCCATAAAAACTTCCAAATACTTTTCAACCATATCAGTAAAAATAGACATCATACATATTTGAAATGTAACAGGTGCATTACATAAACCAAATGGCATGTGTCTAAATGCAAATGTACCGTACGAGCAAGTGAATGTTGTCTTGTGCTGATCTTTCGGTGCTACTATAAAATTTGATTATACCCCGGGTATCCATCAAGAAAATTGTGACACCTCACACCTGTGCCCACGCCGATTCGAAATATGAGGCATTACCTAACCAAAACTTATGCATAAAAAAGTCTTCTTAACACCAAAACGTGGTCAAATTAAAACTTTTTCAATTTCAGAAATAAACTCCTCAATAAGAGCTTACGGGGTTTAAAACATTCATTGAAACCCATTAGAAATTAATCTGAGGCCTTAAACGAACCCTGAAAATAACACCTAACACAGGGGCACATGCCCTTGTGGGAGGGGCAACAGGCCCGTGTCCTGAACCCATGTGGAACTAATTTTAAATGCACACCTACAGGGGTTTTCACATGACCTGGCACACGCCTCTATCCCTGGCCCGTGTCCTTCACACGGCTAGGACACGCTCGTGTATAAAAAACTTGGACATTCTATTTCTAACATCAACAATCCATAAGGGCCACACGGCCAAGGCACACGCCCGTGTGCTAGGTCGTGCCCTTAACACGGCTGAGACACACGACCCTGTCTCTGCCTGTGTGTTTACTACCATGCATACTGACTTGAAATTTTTACGTGCAGGGGATACACGGCTGAACAACACGCCCATGGGGCTGACCATGTGTCACACACGGCCTAGACACACACCCGTGTGGACAAAATGAGGCTATTTACCAAGTCTCTTTTTCCACCCTTACAAACACCTATTTATATAAGATCAACCAAGTTCAATACCAACATAATATGCATAACCAAAACAACCATAACCATTAGAAATTTGCATCATCACATTGAATAATAATTAGCATTAGCCAACATTCATGACCTATACAAAATGAGTATCATAATCACATATGAGCCAACACATTTTGGCTACTTAACAAAACGCTAAACAAAAGACTCAAGTCCCTATACATGCTAGTAAATAAAACAATTAAACTAATTATACCGAGGTCTTAAGTGATAGTGTGATTGAAGCTTTTTATGTTACTGGATCCCCGATGCTAGCTTGGTGGCACTATAAAGAAATAAAAGAAAGGAAGGTAAGCATGTAAGCTTAGTAAGTACATATATGCAAATAAAGTGTAATTAAAAGAAAACATATTTATAAAACGATAAATTGACATGCATAAAAGATTTGAGTCACTTAAACTTCTCGATCTTATTCTTCCTTTGATTCATATATGCTTAAAGACATCTCATCATAGACTCAGGCTTTATCCATGAGTTCAGTCTACGTACCTCATCAAATTTTCACCAACTAAATCTTTGTATTACCCGTTGAACGCTCAGAATACATAGGAATCTGTAGGGAAATTTCATATAAATGCCATATAGATAGTTAGGGCTACCTCATACTATCATGTGCTCACATTTGAGCTACTCACGGGCCTTTTTATCAAGTAAGGTCCCGAATCCCATGGCTATTATGTAACATTCGCTCATTGAGCCATTCATGGGCCTATGCACAAAGCCAGTACCCGGACCCATGTTACCTATAAAAATCATCTCATGAACTCAGACTCAACTCATGAGTTCAGACCACATAATTTTCATGACATCTCCATTCGTATCCTATGCTATATCTAGGGTTCAACGGGATTTCATGTTTAACCGAATAGCATCGCATTTGCTCGCAATGTATTTTACTCAAAGAACATGTCATTTACACATTCATGGAAACAATTTAAACTTTTGATACATAACCACAATAAGCTAATTGCACATGTACATTATCAAGGTATTTTTAAATAAGTTTTGTTAACACATTATTTACATATGTGCTTACCTCGATACAAAATGATGAAGACGAGCTTAATCCTCGTAAACTTTATTCTTACCCTGATCAAGACCCGAATCAAGTTTCTCTTGATCTAAATTAATAAAATTCATTTATTTCATCAGTACATCGATTTCTACACTCAAATTTCATAATTGGGCAAAATGACTATTTTCCCCTTAGACTTTCACAAAATGACCATTTTACCCCTATGCTCAAAAATTGATTTTTATCAGACTTCTTCATATAATAAGCCTAGACGAACCCTTTTTACTATTCTAGAAATCCAAAATTTCCACTATTTCACACATTTATCATCTATTTCACAACTTATACAAAATAGTCCCTAATAGGGTTTTCATGAGAAATCCCTTCACAAAAGTTGTTTATTACCCATCTAAGGCTCATATTCTTCCATAAAATTTCAATTATCAACACACATTCTTTCATGGTAAAAGCCTAGACTCTTGTCTATCTTGCAAAATAGTCCCCTCATTTGAAAGCTCATGCTCAAAAGCCCCTCTAATGGCTAAAAATTTCAATGGTAGGAGAAGAGAATGAAAAGATGTAGTCATCTTGTCTTATTTTATTCAATTAAGTTACCAAACCACCTAAACTTTTGACTTTTTGACCAAATTGTTCCCTATGGCCGACCAAGCTCTTAGGAAAGGGTCTAATTGCCCTTTAAAAACCCCCAAATTAAGGTTCATAGTAGTTTAACACCTTTAGCTAACAATTTAAGACTTTTGTACTTTATGCGATTTAGTCATTTTTCGCAATTAAGCAAGCAATCGCTAAAATTAATTCACAAAAATTTTCATGTACTTATCTAATCATGCTACAATACATAAAATAATATAAAAATAATTTCCTCGACCTCGGGTTAGTGGTTCTAAAACCACTATTCTAACTAGCCCCAAAGTCAGGCTATTACAATTCTCCCCTTTAGGGATTTTCGTCCACGAAAATCTTACCGGTAAAAAGGTTTGGGTATTGGCTTTTCATGATTTCTTCAGATTCCCATGTGGTCTCTTCAACCCCATGTCTCTGCCATAACACTTTCACAAGGGGAACTCTCTTATTTCTCAGTTGCTTAACTTCTCAAGCTAGGATCTTAACAGGTTCCTCACTATAAGACATATCCGATCTAATCTCTACTTCAGTCGGAGAAATCACATGTGAAGGGTCCGAACGGTATCGATGTAGCATGCACACATGGAATACGTCATGGATCTTTTCCAATTCTGATGGTAAGGCTAACTGATAGGCTACCTGCCCGAATTTCTCAATCACTTCATATGGTCTAATAAAGCGTGGACTCAGTTTTCCCTTTTTACCAAATCTAAGAACCTTTTTCCACAGAGATACTTTTAGAAATACCTTATCACCGATTTGAAACTTGATCTCTTTTCGTTTCAAATATGCATAGGATTTTTGTCTATCCGAAGTGGCCTTTAAACAATCACGAATCACCTTAACTTTTTCTTTGGTTTCTTTGACTAAATCAACCCTGTGAATCTGACTCTTTCTAATCTCAGTCCAATACAAAGGCTTTCGGCACTTACGCCCATACAACGCTTCATAAGGTGCCATCTTTAAACTCAACTAAAAGCCGTTATTATAAGCAAACTCCACCAGTGAAAAATACTTTTCCCAACTGCCCCTGAAATTCCAATACACAACATCGGAGCATGTCTTCCAAGGTCTGAATTAATCTCTCTAATTGGCTATCGGTCTGCGGGTGGAAAACGGTACTAAAATTCAACCTTTTTTCGCAAAGCCTCTTGTAACTTTTTCCAAAACCTCGAGGTAAATCTCAGGTCCCTATCCAAAATAATCAACAAGGGTACCCCGTGTAGTCCCACAATCTCAGAAACGTACAAGTTAGCCAATCTCTCAAGGGAGCAGTCAATACGCACTGGTATAAAATGTGCCGACTTTGTTAGCCTATCCACAATAACCCAAACAACATCCTTTTTCTTCGAGGTTACCGGTAACCCTTCACGAAATCCATAGTAAATCAATCCCACTTCTATTCAGGGACCGTAATAAGCTGAAGTAAACCTGAAGGTACTTGGTGCTCGGCCTTCACTTGTTGACATACTAAGCATTTGGATACTAACTCTGAGATATCTCTTTTCATCCCCAGCCACCAATATATTTTTTTTAAGTCGTTGTACATTTTCGTACTCCCAGGGTGTACTGATAAACAACCACTGTGTACCTCATCTAAAATCTTCCGAATCAATTTAGTGTCCTTAGGAACATAAATCCTATCCCAGAATCTCAAACAACCATCGGAACCAACTCAAAAATCTGATTCAACATTAGACTCACAATGGGTTCTCTTGGATAGAAATTCGCTATCACTCTTCTGAGCCTCAAAAATTTCTTGAAGAAACGTCGGTCTAGCTTTTAACTCTGCTAGAACCAAACCATCCTTTGACAAGGTCAATCAGGCATTCATTGCTCTCAAAGCAAACAATGATTTTCTACTTAATGCATCGGTGACCACGTTCGCTTTTCCCAGATGGTAATTTATAATCAACTCATAATCTTTTAATAGTTCCAACCATCTTCGTTGCCTTAGATTTAAATCCTTTTGGGTCATCAAGTAGTTAAGGCTTTTATGATCAGTGTATACATGACATCTTTCCCTGAACAAATAATGTCACCGGATCTTCAAAGCAAATACTATGGCGGCCAACTCTAAATCGTGTATTGGATAGTTCCTCTCGTGAGGTTTCAATTGTCTCGAGGCATAGGCCACAATTTTGCCCTCTTGCATAAGTACAGATCCCAACCCATTTAGAGAACCATCGCTATAAATCACGAATTCTTTTCCTGATTCAAGTTGTACTAGTACGTAAGCCTTAGTCAACAACATCTTCAACTTCTCGAAACTCTGTTGACACCTATCCGACCATTCAAACTCAACTCTTTTGCAGCAACCTTGTCATGGGAGTCGCAATCATAAGAAATCCTTTACAAAATACCTGTAATAACCGGCCAACCCTAGATTTGGCATCAACCCTAATACCATCGCTCGAAACAATGTGGCCCAAAAAGCCAACTTCTCTAAGCCAAAAATCACTTTTGCTAAATTTGGCATACAGCTGACTATCCCTCAGAGTCTGCAAAACGGTTCTCAAGTGTTCGGCATGTTCTACCTTGTCTCTAAAGTAGATCAGGATATCATCTATGAATACAACTACAAACTTATCTAGATATGGCCGAAATACTCTATTCATTAAATCCATAAACACGGCAGTGGCATTTGTTATATCGAAAGGCATGACAAGAAACTTATAGTGGCCATACAACATTCTAAAAGTGGTTGCACATCTGCTTCTTTAACTTGCAGTTGGTAGTAACCTGGTCTCAAGTCTATTTTAGAAAACCATGCTGCTCCTTTCAGTTGGTCAAACAAGTCATCAATTCGCAGCAACGGGTGTAACGCCCCTTACAATTGTTCAACACCGAAATAGGTACGAGGTATTACTATAACATAACACATACCATTAAACAAAACCGAGATAGAAATATGTCATCCAATTAGATAATGTATCATTATAACATATGTCTTGAACAATATTAGCCAACTTCAATGGCTTTGTACAAAATAATTGGTCAAAAACTGTAACCAATATTTTAAACCTAGGCAATTATGACACGTAAAAAAATAACGAAGCCTACTATACATACCATAATTCAAAATTTTTAGTTCAAATACCCAAAAGTATTGATAGTGTGGGCAGATCTTCAACGATCCTTAACTTCTGTGCAAGTAGGACGACACTATAAGACAAAAGAGAGAAAAGAAAGTAAGCTTATAGCTTAGTAAGTAAGTATATAAATAATAATTAAAGAATCTAACATGTTAACACAATAACTCAAGTGTATCTACTTTTAATTTCACTAACACAATAACTCAAGTGTATTTACTTTTATTTTCACTATTTACTCCATTTTGATCAAGCTATCTCTCCTGCGTCATGTTCACTAAATAAATCATAACTCGAGTTACAAAACTCGAAATTAAAATCTGTAAAATTTTCCTGAAACTAGACTCATATTACTTCTTACTAAATTTTTTCTAGAATTTTGGTCTAGCCAATTAGTACAGATTATTAGTTAAAGTTTCCCCTATTATACAGCTTGATGGATCTGAACTCTGTTCACTACAAATTGATTTTCTCCCAGTACAAAAGTCAAATAGCCATGAAATTTGTTTCATTTAAAACTAGACTCAATAAGGAATCCAGGAATATAAACTATATTTCTTAATTAGTTTTGTACAATTTTTAATTATTTATCAAAGTCAGAACAGGGAATCACATAGTCATTCTAAACAAGTCACACACAAATATAAATATCTCAAAATATAGAGCTCCTTTACTTGCTCTGTTTCTCTTACATGAGAATAGACTCATTAAGATTTAATTTAATATCTCATTCAGCCTCTAATTAAATTCCTACTATTTTTGGTGATTTTTCAAATTCTTGTCACTGCGACTGTCCAAAACAGTATTATTGTAAATTCACTCTTTCACACTTTCTTTGTATTAACCTCATTTAGCATACATATCACAATTCATTTTCACCACATTTCATACATCACAAGTATAGGTCCATGATTACAATGTCATCATAAAATCATCCCGTTGAACCCTTCGGATCAATTCTCGATACTTGGTGGTTTCAGCACACAGCTCCACCCATCATATTTCATATAATTCGACTCTCTTGTATACATGGTGAACACTTAGTACCACCCATGTGACCTAGCCAATTTATCTCGTAGCTCTCTTGTCTACATGGTGTCCTTCACTTGGGATCACACATGCGACCTAGCTACATTTATCTTTCCCGTAGCTCTCTTGTCTACATGAGATACATCCCGTATCACACATGTGACTTAGCTACTACACAGTATCTCGTAGCTCTCTTGTACACATGATGTGCACTCAGCACCATACATGTGACCTAGCTACATTCCATCTATATTATTCAATCTTTCTGAATGTTCAACCGGAATTTCTCTCTCTATTACTTATTTCCATTCTTTCAATAGTCGATTTATGCTTCAAAATCAGCTAAAATATATATAATAGGCTGAAATATAAGAATGTAAATGAAGTTAATGTATTATTTACATACAAACTTACCTTTGTGCAAAATATGAGAATTTTGCAATTTAGTCCAAAATCTTTTCTTTCCCCCGTTCGAGGTCCATTCCACTCCTTTGTTGATCTATAACAACATATTTAGCTCATTTAACACTCATACTATTTATTTCAATCCAAAAATCACATTATGGAAAAATTACATTTTTTCCCCTTAACTTTTACAAAATTACGATTTTGCCCCTAGGCTCAGAAATTTAGTTTCAGCCCTTATTCTTATGTTTTATGACATGCTGAACATTTTTCTCTTCTATGACAACATCAAATTCTCACTCTAACACATAGTTATGAACAATAGGCATTTTTACCGATTATGCCGTTTTGCTCGTTTTTGCTAAAAATTGCTTAGAAAAGATCGTTCTCCTAACTTCAAACATTCATATTCTACCATAAAAAATCAAAATACATGCATATCATTCATAGGTAAATTTTTAAACATAAACCCTAACTCGAAATAATGGTAGAAATAGGTAGACCGAGCTACTAGGATTTCAAAAATGTAAAGAACATTAGAAACAGGGCTTGAATGCACTTACTATTGAGCTTGAAAGCTTGGAAAAACCCTAGCTATGGAGAAAATGTAAGTTTTGGCCAAGCTTAAATGAAGATGAACACATTTTTGTGTTATTTTTCCCATTTTATTTCATTTAATATACAAATGACCAAAATGCCCTTACTACTAAACTTTCTAAAAATTCCATCCATGTCCAAATTTTTGTCCATATAAAGTATAATGGTCTAATTCCATTTAAGGACATCTACTTAAAACCCCCATTTCAATCAAGTACTTTATGAACTAGAACATACACATTTTTTTCACCTATTTCAATTTAGTCCTAAACGTCAAATTAAACACCCAATCGATAAAATTTCGCAACGAAATTTTCACACAATTATGCAATCATAATATAAACACTAAAACTAAATCAAAATAATTTTTTTTTCAACCTCGAATTCGTGGTTTCAAAACCACTATTCTGTTTTGGCCCTAAATCGGGCTGTTACAACGGGTATTTGTTCTTGATCGTTCTCTTATTTAACTGCCGGTAATCTATACACAACCTCATAGATCCATTTTTCTTTTTCACAAATAACACCGGAGCACCCCACGGTGAAAAGCTTGGTCTCATGAAACCCTTGTCAGTCAATTCTTGCAACTGTGACTTTAGCTCTTTCAGCTCAGTTGGGGCCATCTAATATGGAGCAATCGAAATAGGCGTGGTCATTGACATTAGCTCTATACCAAATTCAACCTCTCTATCAGGGGGTAACCCAGGCAATTCTTTTGGGAATAAATCCACATATTCACTTACAATCGGCACTGACTCAACCTTCAACTCTGATTCCTTTGTATTCATTACAAAAGCTAGATAAGCTTTACATCATTTCCTCAAACATTTCTGGGCAGACATTGCAGATATTACAACAGGCAAGTTCTTAGATTCACTTGATTCAATCCAAATGGTTTCACCGTTTTCGCATTTTAATTTAATAGTCTTTTTTCTACAGTTTACTACAGCATCATGGAATGTCAACCAGTCCATACCCAATACGACATCAAACTCATTGAATGGTAACAGCATCAAATCGGCCGGAAAACAATGACCTTTAACTACTAAAGGACACTTCTTACATACTTTATCGATTATCACATGTTTGCCTAATAGGTTTGACACTTTAATCATAAATTCCGTAGACTCAACAGGCATATTCATGCAAGACACCAACTTCATGCACACATATGAATGAGTAGAACCAGGATCAATCAAAGCAATGACAGTATTATCGTAAAGAGAAAATGTACCGGTGATCACATCAGGAGAAGATGCATCTTCACGTGCACGTATGGCATAAGATCTAGCCGGAGCCCTAGCTTTAGACCTTACGGTGGTGTCTCTCGTCACATTCTTTCTACCAGCCCCAACTCCAACATTTTTCTTAGGTCTTCCTTTAGAATTGGTGCCACTTGGCCTTGTACTATGAAATTTCTCTTTGTCAGTCATTTCGGGGCAATCTTTAATAAAGTGGTCTTGGGAACCACATCAAAAATAGGATCCATAGTTCATTCTACACTTGCCAAAATGATTTTGACCACAATGTTGATATTTTGGTTTGGAAGATCTGACATTGCCCACGTTAGCCACTAATGTAGCCCGGGACATAAAATTTGAATCTTGTTTTTTACGATCTTGGTATGAATGTCCAGTTGATGCATGAGAACGAGAGTAGACGTCTCTGGATTTCTTAGACTGAGATGGAAATGACTTGCTCGCATGCCTCTTCCTTGTGTCTCTAGTTTCAACTTTTTTTTTCTTTTCTTTGATTAATTCCACGGCTTTACAGGCCCGATCAAAAAGCATCACGAACTCTTTCAACTCAAGGACACCCACTGACAGTCTAATGTCCTCATTAATTTCGTCTTCGAACCTTCTACACATCTTAGCCTCGGAGGATACACACTCCCAAGCGTACTTACTGAGGCGGACGAACTCTCTTTCATATTCAGTGACTGTCATGCGGCCTTGTTTCAAGTCGAGAAATTCTTTACGCTTTTGGTCCATAAATCTTTCACTGATGTATCTCTTCCGGAATTCCTCCTAGAAGAACTCCCATGTAACCCTTTCGTGAGGCACCACTGAGACTAACGTCTTCCACCAGTAATATGTCGAGTTCTTCAACAACGATATGGCACATTTCAAACATTCATCAGAAGTGCAAGATAATTCATCGAATACCCTGATGGTATTCTTAAGGAAGAATTCTACCCTTTCAGGGTCATCATCTCTATTAGAACGGAACTCCTCGGCTCTATGCTTTCGGATCTTATCTACGGGAGGTCTATTCCGCCTGTCAAGGTCCATACACTGGGGTACTACGGGGACAGGTTGAGGGATAGGTGGGGGTGGAGGGTGTAACACCCCAAACCCGGTCCAGACGTTATGGCCGAATCTGGCGCATCACATTGAAGTGTTTTAGCAAAAACCTTATTTTCATTGGAAACACTTCTTTAAAATGAAAAACCTTAATTACTTTGTAAAATCTCTTTTCAGTTGCAGAAGCTTAATTTAGAACATATGATTTTATGAAAACTCGTCAATTAAAAATTAAGTTGCGAAAACGTAGTATTTAAAAACAGTTATGGTTTAGAAAACCACGTTCTACTTCTAGTAAATATAAAGCATAAAAAAATGAAAATAATCCTAATTTGAAATATTAGCCAGAGGAAAGACCTTGTTACAACCCAAATCAAATAGAAATAATTTAAAGCCAATATATTAAAAATTACATAAAGACTAAGTCTAAACTTTTATGCTAGTTAGCCAACTCCGAGTCCCTCCATCCGTCGAACCGCCTACTGAGGATCACCTGAAAAGTTTAGAAAGAGGGAGGTGAGTTTCGAAAACTCAGTGTGTACAACCCTCAACTAGTATAAAGCAATCGTTAGTCATTTTGGGCCAGAGCCCAATTCAATGACGGTGGCCTTTGGGCCTTAGCCCATATTAGCCTCAGTTGGGCCGAAGCCAACATCGCAATAACATCACAATAATTTCATACATGCAATGCTGTGCAACCCACCCCAATATTCCAACCGCTACACACTAACACCGTCCCCCGGTACACATCATGTAGGAATATAAATATCGACCCACCCATCCGATACACATCAATAGTAGCCCAGTTGCGGCACTACCTTCATTGCAGCAAGCTGCTAATCACATATTGGGCTTAATAGCCGTCGGTGCATCCACGATTGTCAAGCAACCATGCGATCCTCATATACTTCCTCCATTCTATAATTCCCAACCCATATGCAACCTAAACAGAATATCGTATGTATGCAGTAGATATACATGTAACATCCATAAGTCTTACATTCAACACTTAGGGGTATTTTAGTCATTCTCGCCCTGAGGGGCATTTCGATAATTTTACAAGTCGAGGGCATTTCTGTAATTTCACAATTTAGGGGTATTTTGGTAATTCAATAACGGTGGTCTCTGGGCCTTAGCCCAAATTAGCCTCGGTTGGGCCGAAGCCCACATCGCAATAATATCAAAACAATATCATACATGCAATGCAATGCAGTGCAATCCCATCCCAACAATCCATCCGTTACACACTAGCTCCGTCCTCTGACACATCATGTGGGGATATAAATATCGACCCACCCAACTGATACACATCTATGGTAGCCCGGTTACGAAACTACCTTCATTTACACATTAGGCTTAAAAGCCATCGGTGGATCCACGATTGTCAAGCAACCATGCGATCCTCATATACTTCCTCCATTCCATAATACCCAACCCATATGCAACTAAGCAGAATATCATATGTATGCAGCAGATATGCATGTCACATCCATAAAACTTACATTCGACACCTAGGGGTATTTCAGTTATTTTTGCCCTTAGGAGCATTTCGATAATTTTTCCTTTTTTTACGGTTTTCACTTACCTTGGCCCGTTAACAAATCCCGTGAGCTAAAATGAACGAATACTATGCACCAGGTAGGATTCCAGAGAAAAAGAGGTGAGTCATTAAGACTGCTTAAGTACCAAGCTCTCTCCAGATCCAATCCTAGACATGCATATATCTGTTGCCACACCTTAACCCTATGACTTGTCCACGGTCGCAATATATTAATTAAATTTTATGTAGTCATCATATACTAGGCCTAAAACCCCTTCCAAAGCCCAGTCAAGTTCACATACATGTATATGGCCCACTAGGCCCAATCACATTTATATGACCCATTAGGCCCAAATCATGTTTATATGGCCCATCAGGCCCAATTCACATTTATAGTCATGCTCACATACGATTTTTCATCACATAGCATCAATTATCAATTTTTACCTATTATGGGCCCAATAGCCCATCAAGCCCATTAAGTCTATTCTGGCCCAGTTAGCCAATTCACAGCCCAAGCCCATGGAATTGCTCATGGGGCCTCAGACAACCTATCGGTTTCCATCTCACGAGTGTTCGCGCACTAGCAAGACTGCCGTAGTCAAACTTTCAACTTTTCAACATTTCAGCTTTTGCCGATCTACTTGTGTGTGCAGTGTGTGTACACACCTTCAACTTTATATCAAGTTATCATAGGGTAGAAGTACACACCTTATCACCTGGAGTACTAAGTATTCATAATCGCCCAAACCTATATTCAACGTTATATCCATTAGTCACATTCCATTAATTCAAAATAAATCCACTACTTACCGAAGAACCACCTATACTTGCCTTGACTAGATTGATCGACTGCGATCTGCCTATGTAACTCGAAATTTAACGTAGTCCCCCTTCCGCATCCAGGAAAAAAGTCCTTAACGGCTGACACCTTACGTCACTTAAACTTGGGAGCCTCTATCCCAACCTCTCTGCTGGAACCCCTTTTTTCCATCAGTGATCACACTCTTGAATGAGAGGGAAAAAGAGAAATAAATGAAGAAACTGTAGGTTAACAAAAGTTTTTGAAAGAATAAAGAAGAATCTGCTTTTACGAGTGTAGAAACAAAAGAACTTAGAAACATTTAACAAAAGCCAAAGAAGATCTAATTCACTTACCGATTGCGAGATTGCTTGCCAACAAGAAATCAGACCCTCAAAGTGTATGAATTAGCTTTTAAATGAAAAAGAAACAGTCGGCTAAGTTGAAGAGGGAAGAGATTAATTCGATTAAAATAGGGAAGAAAAGATCAAGAATTTGTCTTAAAGAAAAGAGGAGATGATATACGACTGAAGCACACAAAAACAACAAATGCCTTTACTCACCCGTACGACACACATATTTATACTAAAAATAAATAAATAATACACCTACACTCCTCAATCGACTTAAACTCGTCAAGATAATTTCCCTTCAAATTCTCCAATTTTATCACCAACATATCTACCCTTAATCCTCATCCTAACCCCCTTGATTTTAGCCAAAAATTCCAATTTGAATTGCATTCAAATTGCTTCCACCGTACAGCACTTGACTAGCAAAATTAAATTCTCCCTTTGCGTACGCCTCCACTGAAACTCTAAACCTCAAGGTTACTCTACCTCCCTACACACTGCTGGCCATTGCACCGTATCCTTTCTTATGCTACCATTCAGTTACAATTAATTATAAAGCTTATATGCCTAAGCCTCAGTTTTTTTAAAGAATAAAAATTTAAACTTTGTCAGGCCTGAGATTCAAACCTGCTCCCTCTCATAACCATATCATGCTTCACGCCACTGCACCACAGGCACTCTTATGCCATATTCCATCCCTAACTATTTTTAAAGCCTATTAACCTGCAACCTGGTTATCATAAAAATATTTGCTATCATTCATATTCGAACCCTTGATCTCTTGGCTGCGCTATTCGTCCCTTTCCACCAAGCCACAAGCGCTTTTGTGTTGTTTCCCCTCCCCAATTAACTATAAACTCTTTCTGCCGACCTCCAGGTTGTCTAAAAAAAACTGATAACTTCTGCTCATGCTGCGACTTGAACCCAACACTTCTCCTTACTCCTAACGTCATCATGCCATTGGGCCAAGTTCATCCTTGTGTTGAATTCCCACCTAACATATTTATAAAGCCTAACACTAGTTTCCCTACTAATCTTATACGCAATAAAAAAAATTTTGCGAAGGCTAGGACTTGAACCCTGGACCTCCTGCTTACTACCCACGCCTTTTGCCACTAGGCCACATGCTTCCTTGTGGCATATTTTACTAGGCCTTATTAATAAGCCTTCCACCTAATGCTCAGGGTTTTTTAGAAAAAAAATGCAAAATTTTGCTAAAGCCCTGGATCGAACCCAGGACTTTTTCCACACTACCAACCCTTCCTAAATAATTTAACAATTAAACTAAACACACAATTATAAAATATTTAAACACCTTTCTTTTATTCAAGAGGCCTTCTAACTGATCCCAAACTCAAGGCCTATTACTTCTAGGCCCAAAATTAGGGTGTTACAGAAGGGGTTGAGTATTCGGGTTCGCTCGGACGAACTTCGTGTACCAGTCATTTGTAACACCCCAAATTTGGCCCAGACATTATGGCCAGATCTTACGTGTCACATGGACTTACGACGTAGTATGTATTCGTTGGTTTAAGTGATTGGGGTGGTTTTTGTAAAAACAGCGGTTGAATGAAAAGCTGGTTTATCAATCTTTAGGCTATCCATTTGTTGTGCTTGTTGAGTCTTGGAAAACGTTTACTAATTTTGAAAACCCGCGCAGCCTAACACTAGTAGTTTTGACATAGTATAAATATAATCAGAAAATAAAATCATAGCGGAAAAAGAAATTTAAATAGCGGCCTTATTACAACTTAAAACCCAAAATTAAATCGAATATAAAATAATAAAATAAACTAACTTAGAAAACCAACTTTGCAGATGATGTGGCCACTCGAATCCTCACAGCTCCAAACCCACTATGGTTGGGGATTTCGCAGAGATGAAAATAAAGGGTGAGTTCGGTAAACTCAATTGTGTAACATAACCCAACCATAGCCCAAAATAGATCAAACCTCGAGTCGACTTATCGGGCCTTGGCCCATTACGTAAATCGAATGAAACCCATAGGCCCATAGCAGATACAGAACAAATATATCATGAATGCAGAAATCCCAACCCAGAGCCATCCATAACACCCCTCGGACCAGCCTTACGCCATGTGGAGAGACTACTCGACCCACCCAACCGCTACACACCACAGAAATTGCAGCGAGGCTGTCAGATATTGTGACGAAGTCACTAGATATAGATATTGTGGCTAGGCCACCAGAACAAATATATATATATATATATATATATATATATATATGTCGAAGCCACCAGATTGCAGCGAGGCTGCCAGAACGCTTCCTCCATCAATATAAACCCATGTCCTATGCAACAGAAATAATATGTCATGGCATACATTACAGAAACAAACATCATGCTTTTCAGAAAAAATATAACAATAGAGGTAAAATCGTAATTTTGCATGCATAAGGGTATTTCAGTAATTATTACCTATTGCTAAGGTTTCATGCTCATTCTAACGTTTACCAAGTAATCAGAAGTACTTACCTCGTCTTTTTACCAAAGTGGGCCTGTTGGCCCATTGGCCCGTTTTCGGCCCATTAAGCCTAAAAATACTGTTGTGCACGAAAATGCACACTCTGCACTCTAATCATCCGAATGCACCATATTTATTAACAACTGTCTCACGAGCGCTTGCACGCTCGCGAGTTCACAAAATACAAACGTTTCGGTATTTTGGCTTTTACCGATTCAGTGTAAGGGAGGGTGTCATTTACACACCTGGTTGATGACGATTGTAACACCCCAAACCCGGCCCAGACGTTATGGCCGAATCTGACGTGCCACATTGAAGTTAAAAATCCATGTCTCGTTTTAGTGTTTTATAAACCGTCTTTTGTTAAGCTAACAAAGTGAATGGAAGCTGGGCACCAGGTAGGAATCCGTAATAGAGGAGGTGAGCCATGAAGGCTGCTTAAGTACCAAGCTCTTGATTGGATCCAATCCTAGACATGCCCACAACCGTTGCCACACTTTGGTACGAGGTTAGGTTTTGAGAAAAACGAGTCGGAATTCATTTAAGTAGATATTTTTGATAAACCGATTAATTGTATCGTTGCGTTATTTTGAAAACAATTATCATTTTGGAACGCGTGCCTAAGTCTAATCCATTTTGGATTGTTATCGATAAAATATAGGTATAAAATAAAATAATCCCGAAAAATAATTAAAATGGCCTTATTACAACCCAAAACCAAATAATAATATTAATAAGGTAAAACTTATAAAGAAATAAATCGGCTACTTATTGCAATTAAAAGAAACAAAAACAGTAGTGTGACCATCTCCGAGTCCCTCGCAGCTTCAAACCATCTAAGCTTAGGGATTACCTACACAGTTAGAAATGGGGTGAGTTTACGAAAACTCAGTGTGTAATCCCCAACAACAAACAAACAATGAATAACACAGTGTCAGTACAATCTGGGCCAAAGCCCTATTCAGTAACAGTATAGTCTAGGCCTTAGCCCTTAAACAGTAGCAATATGGGCCTAAGCCCTAATTCAGTCTCGACATATACTGGGCCGAAGCCTTTTCATAAATCATATTACTGGGCCGAAGCCTTTTCATAAATCATATCACTGGCCGAAGCCTTTACTGTAAGCGATATGGCCCATAGGCCAATTTCAATATCACATGTACTATCAATGAATGTATGCAAGCCCATTTGGGGAGACTACTCAACCCACCATCCGCTATTCTCCACTCGTACCAACCAACACACCATGTGGGGAATAACTCAACCCACCCAACCAAACTCTCCACTGGCAGCATAGCTGCTTTATCATATAACTAGAGGCCTAGCTTCTTTTAATAACTAGGGCAAAGCCCTTTCTGATAAACTGGGGCAAAGCCCTTTTTCAGTAAACTGGCGCAGAGCCCTTTTAGCACTTCCTCCATCAATATAACCCATATCCCATGCAATATGTCATGTATGCAGAATGTCATGCCCATATTTGAATCAAACAATCACAGTCAAGTCATTCATATCACCAACATATATTCACAATCAATCCGTCAACCACACAGTCCAAGTCAGTCACTTGCCCACAAGGGCAAAACAGTCATTTTTCATATTATAAGGGTATTTTCATAATTTTACCAAAAATCAGGGTTTTCCATGTTATTACAATTGTCAATATTTCTTAGTGTTTAATCAATGATCTTTAACCCACTTATCAAATTCGGGCTTTTGGGCCCAAAACCCCTAATGGGCCCTACGAATGCTGATTTAGCCCATTGAGCCTGCTTAACCCAAATTTTACAACAATACTAACCGTATTAACATGCAACTTTTCCAAATTCCATTTTCTATCAATTTTACCCAAATGAGCCCAAAAGCCCATTTGGCCCAATTTTTGCCCATTGAGGCCCAACTTACCATCGTGCACAAAATTGAGTTCTTACTCGTTCCATCGATCCAAACACCAAACTTATCGTATTTATCGCATCTATACCCACACGCAACATTACAAGTTCCCGAAATGCCGGTATTTTAACATTTCGGCTTCTCAGTAGATATTAATCTAAGCTACTACGAGGGTTAGTACACACCTGTTATGGGTTGAAGTTGAAACGTTTCCATAATCAATCACCTACGATAACCACCACCTGTCACTCAAACTTAACTAATCCAATATCAATATATGTAAATCCTAAGCACATCAGTCATACGGAACATAAGGGCATATTCGTCATTTTACCATACAAGGGAATTATAGTCACTTTACCCTACAAGGGCTTTACGGTCTTTTTACCTATTAGGGGTATTTTAGTCATTTCATCCTACAAGGGTGTTTTGGTAAATCTACAAACCAAGGGTATTTCAGTAATTTTGTAAACAAATGGTATTTCTATAATTTTTAGAAAGTCAAAGGTATTTCTATAATTTTGTAAATCAGGGGTATTTTGGTAATTTTACAAATTGAGGGTATTTCGATAATTTCACAAACCAGTGGTATTTCGGTAATTTTACAAACTAGGGCTATTTTGGTAATTTTACAAACTAGGGGTATTTTGGTAATTCTATCCTACAGGGGTATTTCAGTAATTTCACAATCGAGGGTAAAACGGTAATTTTGTAAATTGAGGGTAAAATAGTAATTTTGTAAATCGTGCGTAAAACGCTAATTCTATAAATCGAGGGTAGAATGGTAATTCTACAAATCGAGGGCATTTCAGTAATTTGGTAAACTAAAGTATTCTAAACAGGGATAACAATACAAATGGGCCTAATGCCTATTCTTGGCCCAAATGGGCCCACACGCTCGTGTGGCCCTTTTAGCCCAAATCTAGCCACAAATATGAGATTCACCTAGCCTAGTCCAATATTTACTACACAATCAAACAACTTATCCAATTGGGCCCGTCGGCCCATTAGGCCCACATAACCCCTTTCGGCCCATCGCGGCCCGAAGTAGCCATCCTACAACTAGAGTAGCGAGAAAATACACACCTGATAGGAGACTGGAGTTAATCCACGCTCCCAGCACTCTTAGCTGACGTCCAAACCAAACGAGCACGCCATACAACGAAAGGGATCAGCCAAGAAAAGGTACCTTTACTCTCCTCATGGTTCCCTCTATTTAAAGCCAGCTTCGCATCCACTCTTATGTTAGCTTCCCAATGTGGGATCCCTCCAACATCAGAGTTTAAATTCAACACCAACTCTTACCACCCCCTGTTAGCAAAATAAATGCTCCTTGCTTGCCATGGGATTCGAACCCATGCCTCCCCTCAAATGCTCCACACGCTACTTGGCACTAAGCCACAAGGCTTTTTGTGTCATATTTTATCCCCAATTAATTATAAGGTCTAAAGGCCACAGTCCAGGTTCTCTTAAAAAAAACCAAAATAAATTGCAAGAGCCAAGGCTTGAACCCAGGCTCCCATACAACCTTAATGACGCCACAACCACTAGACTACAAGCTTCCTTGTGTCATTTATTTAACACAATAATTTAAAAACCCTATCCAAGCATCCAGGTTTTTTTCACTTAATACTAAAATTTTTGCTAAAGCCCAAGTTTGAACCCAAGATTTCTCCAACACTTCTCAAAGCCATTAACCACTAAAGCAAACATTTAATTGTGTTATTTCATTGCACAATTAAATACCTATATAAAACCTCCTTACGAACCCGCACTCAAGGCCCAATACTTCTAGGCCCAAATTCGGGGTGTTACAACGATTGATGACGATATCTCCCACGCGATAATCCTACAATCGATCACTAACACATTAGACTTACGAATTAACGATAACTAACATAAATCCACGTCAACTAACCCAATCATCAGACAAGTTAGTCATTTACGCACGAGGGGCAAAATAGTCATTTAACACCCTAGGGGCAAAATGGTAATTTTACCCCACAAGGGTATCTCAGTAATTCTACCCTACAGGGTATTTCGATAATTCTACCCTACAGGGGTATTTCAGTAATTCTACCCTACAGAGGTATTTCAGTAATTCTACCCTACAGGGGTATTTCGGTAATTCTACCTACAGGGGTCTTTCAGTAATTCTATAACTTATCCACTTGGGCCTACGAACCCATTGGGACCACATGGCCCATTTCAGTCCATCGCGGCCCGAAATAGCCGTCCTACTGCTAGAGTAATGAGAAATACACACCTGTTAGGAGACTGAAGTTAATCCGCGCTCCAAACACTCTTAGTTGACACCCAACCCAAACGAGCACGTCACAAAGCGAAAGGGATCAGCCTAGAAGGGTATGCCTACTCTCCTCATGGTTTGCTCTATTTAAAGCCAGCTCTCCATCTACTCTTATGTTAGCTTCGATGTGGGATCCTCCATCACCGAGTTTAAAACCAACACCAACTCTTGCCGTCCCAACATAGCAAAATAATCAACCTTATGCGTGCCAAGGATTCAACCAAAGTCCTCTCACATGCCAACTCACGCCACCACCACTAGGCCATCAACTCATTTGTGTCATAAATCCAACACATTAAACTTTAAAGCGCACCTACTTGCTTCCAGATTTATTGAAAAGAAAAACCAAAATATATTGCAAGAGCAAGACTTGAACCTTGGACCCCTTGCTTCCTCTATAGCGTCACTTCCTTGTCCATTAAGTGGCGCCACCTTGCCACTACACCACACTCCTTTTTGTGTCATCTTTTACCCCTTTACTCTTAAAGGCCCAAACGCCAATTGCATCACCTGTTCATAAAATTAAAATTTCGAAGACTACCACGGATTTAACTTAAGTTTGGGCCTTCCAAAGGCCCACTAACCTACTAAAATATATATTTTAACCAACCAGAACACACACAAATTTTAAAAATCACAGAAACACAAAAAACCCAAAAATTGGGGCGTTACATCATTCATCATGTGGAGAAAGGCCTCCTAAGCCCCTTCTCCTCCTCCCTGACTAACCGTGGGAGGTCGATTATTGGATGGTACCGTCCCTTCGGTGGCAGCCGGCACGTTACTTTCTACATCGTTCGCCATAGTTCGATTGGGATCCATCACTATATGTGTAACACCCCGAACCCGAGACCGTTGCCGGAGTCGAACACGAGGTGTTAACAGACTTCAACCCACTTATTAAGAGTTTCCAGACAAGCTGCCAATCTGTGTACTAGTCGCTCCAAAATTCATAACTTGAGTTTTACAACTCGAAAATCAGTTTCGCAATTTTTCCCTGAAACTAGACTCATAATTCCATCTACATATTTTTTTCTAGAATTTTTTGTCGAGCCAATTAGTACAGTTTATTAGTTAAAGTCTCCCCTGTTGCAGGGATCGACTACACTGACCTTTGTGCATTACGAATTGGATATCTCCCTGTACAGGGCTTCAATACTGATTCCGTTTGTTTCTATAGAAACTAGACTCAGAGAGGAATCTACACATATATGGCATGACTCCTAATTATCTCTGGTTAATTTACAATGATTTTCCAAAGTCGGGACAGGGGATCCAGAAACCGTTCTGGCCCTGTTTCACAAGAACTTTAATATCTGTTAACTTATAACTCATATGACCATTTCGTTTCTTCTATATAAAAGTAGATTCATCAAGGTACATTTACATAATTTATTTACTATTTAATACCATTCCTACTATTTTTAGTGATTTTTCAATCTCACGTTACTGCTGCTGCCAGCACCTGTCACTAAAGCAACTATGCCTATTTCATGATTTCCCTTTGATCTAACTAGTGATTCATCATACATGTCACAAATCATGATCATGACTAGCCATACCAGAGGCTAATCATTATCCAACATCTCCCTACTACACTATTGCCATAACATGCATTTTAACACCAAAATAATCAACCATGGCATAAGGCATGGAAATCGAATTACCAAGACTTGTGACTTAACATTGGAGAACTAAATCCAACCGAGCATTTATGCCATTTTCGCATGGCTAAAAGTTTACATACCAAAGTTCAACAAAGCATATTAGCCTATACATGCCAAAATGTTCTCCTAAACCGACTACACAAAAAATACCAAAAGTTGATAGCCGGTGTGATGACTCCAATGACGATCACGAGCACGCAAAAAGGACGAGTCCGAGAAACCTAAAATGGCGACAAGCAAACACCGGTGAGTATATAACTCAGTAAGCCATAAGCATTATATTGCCGTTCAGTAATAATATACCATAAAAGAAAATAATTAATGCGGGATTAAAATCCTCCATCCACACCCCAAACGGTACTATAATTCTTTAGGCATTTCGGTTTGGTCACATACCAAGCCCTACTTGATATTTCATACATTACGCCATATGACATTGCATGCATTTATTTTCGAGCATAATCACCACATAGATCAAGACTTACCAAACCAAAATTCCAAATATAAATAAAATGTCCATTCCTCATGAGCTTAAGGTGTTTACTCGTACCGCTGTCCATGATTGACTCGGTAAGGCCGCGCACATAGAACATGTACGTTTATTAGAGGATGTGCAATAAGCCCGCACACTTAGTGCTCAATAGTCGAACTCGCACACTTAGTGCTATATAATCAAACTTGCACACTTAGTGCTGTATAATTTGAACCCGCACACTTAGTGCCAATTTGTGATTATAAATGTTTACACCCGCACACTTAGTGCCGAAACCGATCATTCAATACATCTCACCTCTTTTCTTTCAATTCAATATTTTTATCACCACATACATACATGTTTATATATATATTCTACCATTCCATTCAGCATCATTACTTGGACATTACGACCCTTTAAATTAGTACAAATAAGTGCTTAATGACTTACCTTATATCGGATGAAATGATTCCCAATCTACTACTCGATTATCTTTGCTTTGCCTTTGCTTGGTTCTCCCTCTTTGATGTCTTGATCTAAAATGAATACATTTAGTAGTTTAATCTTCTTGCTGGATTTTTATGTGTATAACTTAATGGTTTTCACCCCATTTCACAACTATCTTTGTTCAAAATATCAAAATCTCAACCAACATTTGTTTAATGCTTCAAGGCCGAATGCATGGTCACCATTAAGCTAATCTAGTCTCAAGTATTTTAATCCTAACATACAACATCATGAATCAACTCAACCTTATAAGCCAATATTACTCCTACAACCGATTGTAAGGAGTTAACAAAGAAAATATATTTTACAAACATATACACCCATATGGCCGATTTTACCAAATCAAATTTAACCTTACTTATCTCAAATTTTCATTTCATACTATCATCCCCATGACATAGCAAGGTTTTGAATCATGGACTAATTAGAACTAAAACTAGCAACTAAGAACATGCATGAATCTCATGGCACCATATTAAACATACCTTAATCTAGCTACAAGGATGGCCAACCTATTCCAAACCAACCATGAGCAAGGACCCTTTCTTCTCCCTTGAGATTTTCATTAAAAGGATGGAAAAAAAAGATGAACAAATTTTTTTTTTTTTTTTTTCTCACTTGCACGGCAATGGGGAGGGAGGGAAAGCCTTCACACACACACTTTTTTTTATTACTCATGCACCTTATTTTATTAATTTCAACATAAAACACTCACCCAACATGTTTCATGACATGTCTTGCCCATGCTTCCTTGTCATGGCCGGCCACTAGCACTTGGGGGATTTTGACATGCAAGTCCTCCCTTTGACTACATGTACTATTAGGTCCTTATAGATTAGCCTATCATTTTCAAAAGTGACATACAAGTCCTACTAATGAATTCACATGCAATCGACTAAACCAAGCTTAAAATTTTTACACATTCGTAAATACATATTCTAGACAATAAATATTACGTTCAAACATTTCGGTGACTCGGTTTAGTGGTCCCAAACCACTTCCGACTAGGGTCAATTTTGGCTGTCACAACTCTCCCCACTTAAGGAATTTTCGCCCCGAAAATCTTACCGTAAATGTGATTGGGTAACGCTCTTTCATAGAATTCTCGGGTTCCCAAGTAGCTTCTTCCATCCGTGTTTGAGCCATAACACTTTTACTAACGGAACCCTTTTGTTTCGCAACTCCTTCACTTCACGAGCTAGGATACGAATCGGTTCTTCTTCATAACTCATATCGGCTTGAATTTCAATCTCGGAGGGTTTATTACATGCGAAGGATCGGATCGGTAACGTCAAGCATCGAAACATGGAAAACATTGTGGATCCTTTCGAGTTCGGGGTAAAAGCAACCTATACGCCATCGGGCCGACTCGTTCGGAGATCTCATATGGCCCAATGAATCTCGGACTCAATTTGCCCTTACGGCCAAATCGAGTATCTTTTTCGGTGATACCTTAAGAAACACTTTGTCTCCCACCGATACTCAATATCTCTTCATTTTAAATCGCGACGACTTCTCGACGATTCAAGCGACCTTCAAACTTTCACGAATTACTCAAACTTTTTGCTCAAGATCTCTAATCAAATCCACCGAAAATTTTGCTTTCACCGAGCTCGGTCCAAAACAATGGTGTACGGCATTTACGACCATACAAAGCCTCGTAAGGCGCCATCTTAATGCTTGACTGAAAACTATTGTTGTGGCGAATTCAATCAAGGGTAAATACTGTTCCCATGAACCATTAAACTCGAGGATGCAACATCTCAACATATCCTCAAGTATCTGAATTATCCGCTCGAATTGACCATCGGTTTGGGGATGAAAAGCGGTGCTAAAATGCAGCTTGGTACCCAAAGCTTCTTGCAATTTCTTCCAAAATCGTGAGGTGAATCTCGGATCTCGTCGACACAATAGAAATCGGTACCCGTGTAATCTCACAATCGAGAAACATACAATTCAGCTAGCTTATCCAATGAAAAATCCGACGACGGGGATAAAGTGAGCCGACTTAGTCAATCTATCAACGACGACCCAAATTGCATCTTTCTTGCTTGCCGACATCGGCAAGCCAGATACAAAATCCATCGTGACTCGTTCCCATTTCCATTCAGGTATCATGATTGGCTGAAGCAAACCCGTGGGCACTTGATGTTCCGCCTTTACTTGTTGACATACTAAGCACTTCGAAACAAAGTTGGAAATGTCTCGTTTCATACCATGCCACCAAAACCGGTGTCTCAGGTCGTTGTACATTTTCGTACTCCCCGGGTGGATTGACATTCGACTACTGTGAGCCTCGTTCAAAATCATCGAAACAAGTTCTGAATTCCTTGGAATACATAATCGACCCTTGAACGTCAAGCAATCATGGTCGTCAATCTGAAATTCCGATTCCTTGTTCGGAACACACTCATCCCGTTTTGCAACCAACTCATCGTCGACTTTCTGAGCTTCACGAATTTGACGTGTCAATAATGGTTTGGCTTTCAATTCAGCTACTAACACATTGTCGGGTAGAACAGACAAGTGTACATTCATCGCTCGCAACACAAATAGTGATTTACGACTTAAGGCATCTGCAACCACATTAGCCTTTCCCGGGTGATAGTCAATGACCAACTCATAATCCTTTAACAGCTCGAGCCAACGTCTTTGTCGCAGATTTAAGTCTCTTTGAGTCATCAAATATTTGAGACTTTTGTGATCCGAATACACATGGCACTTCTCACCAAATAAGTAATGTCGCCATATCTTTAAGGCAAATACGATGGCAGCCAATTCGAGATCATGGGTCGGATAATTTTTCTCATGTGGCTTCAATTGTCTCGACGATAGGCCACAACTCGCCTTCTTGCATCAATACGCAACCCAACCCAAGTAGGGATGCGTCACTATAAATGACAAACTCTTTGCCCGATTCGGGTTGCACTAGAATTGGGGCTTCATCAAATATGCTTTCAGTTGATCGAAACTTTTCGACATTTCTCCGTCCATTCGAACTTAACATCCTTTTGGAGTAAGCCGTCATTGGCGTGGCTATCGTTGAGAAACCTTTACAAATCGTCGGTAATAACCGCAAGCCCCAAAAGCTCCTAACTTCGGTAACATTCCTTGGTGGTTTCCAATCGACTATGGTCGAAATTTTGTTCGGGTCCACCCCGACACCGATGCGGACACCACGCCCAAAAGCTAACCTCTTTCAACCAAAATTCACATTCTTGAACTTTGCGTATAATCGCTTATCTCGTAAGATTTGCAACACTAGCCTCGGTGTTCAAGATGTTCGATTTCATCTCGAATAGACCAAAATGTCATCGATAAATACAACTACGAACCGATCCAAGTATGGCCTGAAAATTCTATTCATTAAATCCATAAACACCGCAGGGGCATTAGTGAGCCCAAACGGCATCACCAAGAATTCGTAGTGACCGTACCTCGTTCTAAAAGCGGTTTTGGGTATGTCCGATTCTCGGACCCTCAACTGATAGTACCCCGACCTCAAATCTATCTTTGAAAACACCGAGGCTCCCTTTAATTGATCAAACAAATCGTCAATTCGTGGCAACAGATATTTATTCTTTATCGTCACTTTATTGAGTTGATGATAGTCGATGCACAACCTCATGCTTCCGTCCTTCTTTTTCACAAACAATCTTTGGTGCGCCCATGGAGAAAAACTCGGTCGAGCGAAACCTCTATCCGTCAATTCTTGCAATTGGACCTTCAATTCCTTTAACTCCGTTAATGCCATACGATACGGAGCTATTGAGATCGGCGTAGTACCCGGTACAACTTCGATGCCGAATTCCACTTCTCGAACCGTGGCAATCCGTAACTCCTCGGAAAAACATCGAATACTCACAAACCACTGGTACCGATTCGAGTTTCTTTTCCGTCTCTTTACTTTCAAACACATACGCAAGGTATGTTTCACACCCCTTTTTCACATATCTCCGAGCGGTCATAGAAGATATTATCGCTGGCACTCCTTTTAAATCAGTAGACTCGACTCGGACTACCTCATTATTTACACTCCTCAAATCAATGGTTTTCCTTTTGCAGTCCACCATTGCATCATGTACGGCTAGCCAATCCATACCAAGAATAACATCGAATTCATCAAATGGTAGAAGCATCGATCGGTAGAAAACAGATTCTCAAATTATTAGGGGCATCTCTTGCACACTTTATCAACGAGTACGTATTAACCCAAAGGGTTTGACACTGAATTACGAACTCGAAGAGACTCAACGGTAGAGTCTTCTTTGGATGCTAAAGTTTCACATACATATGAATGAGTAGAGCCGGGTCAATCAATGCAATTACACTAGTATCAAAGAGAGTAAAAATACCGTGATAACGTCGGGGAGGATGCCTCCTCTCGTGCGCGGATGGCATATGCTCTAGCGAGAGCACGGGTCTCGGATCGAACAGCCGTGTCGGTGGCTCCTCTCGATTACCACCCCTACCTCCTGAAATCCTCGGGGTCTACCTCTAGTCGTCGCCCCACTCGATCTTGCACCTTGCATCTTATTCTTCTCATCTAGCTCCGTGCAATCTCTAATGAAGTGGTCCTTGAACCACATCCGTAATGAGTCTTGTTAACAGACTTACACCAACATTCACCTAGGTGTCGTCTTCCACATTGGGGCATTCAGGTCTCTCTTGACGATTATTGCCCACACTAGCCACCAAGTAGCTCGGAGTCCGTCGATGGTCGTGTTTCTAATGGAAATTCCTTGATGCGTCCTCGATTTATTAGTGTCCTCCCGAACTTCTTTACAATCGAGAACGGAGCTTTACCCATCGATCTCTTACGATAGTCTTTAGCTTCAAATTCAGCCTTCTTCTTCTCCTTTCCAAGTTCTTCCGCCTTGCGTGCTCGTTCGACCAGCGTCACGAACTCCTTTATCTCCAAAATACCCACTAGTAGTTTTAAATCTTCATTCAATCCTTCTTCAAATCTTTTGCACATAGCAACCTCATCGGCCACACACTCCCGAGCATACCGACTAAGTCTTACGAACTCATGTTCAGATTCGTGAATCTTGTCATACGACCTTGCTTGAGTTCCAAGAATTCCTTACGCTTTTGATCGATGAACCGTTGACTAATATACTTCTTTCAAATTCGTTTGAAAGAAATCCCAAGTAACTCGCTTCGTTTGGGACTATGGAGATCAAAGTCCTCCACCAATAGTAAGTGAGTCTCGCAACAAGGATATAGCACACTTTAGACATTCATCGGTGTGCATGATAGTTCATCAAACACCGAATGGTGTTATCAAGCTAGAACTCGGCTCTTTCGGCATCATCAAGAACTATGGCCTTAAACTCCTCAGCCCCGCTTTCTAATCAAGTCTCTGGTGGCTTACTCGGCCTCATAGGATCGAAGAATCGATGGCATTACAGCCCTTGGGGTGGATTATTTAAATTCGGGAATTGTTGGACAGCCGGATTGGTTCGGGCGATATGCTACCCACTCATTCATCATGGTAAAGAAGGCTTGTTTTGCCTCCTCACCTTGATTATTCGCAGATGACTGAGGTTCAACAGCGGCGTCCCTTGTGCAGGAGCAGCCGCTACACTTTCAACGTCATCCGCCAAGGTTCTCTCTACACCGGATCCATTTACTAATCAAAACAAAAATTTTAACCGTCGAAGTCATCACACATTTAAACATTAACATTAAGGCATGTATAGCTAGACTCATACGCTATGGTAGTCCTAGAACCGACTAAACCATAGCTCTGATACCAATAAAATGTAACACCCGAACCCGAGACCGTCGCCGGAGTCGAACACGAGGTGTTAACAGACTTCAACCCACTTATTGAGAGTTTCCAGACAAGCTGCCAATCTGTGTACTAGTCGCTCCAAAATTCATAACTTGAGTTTTACAACTCGAAAATCAGTTTTGCAATTTTTCCCTGAAACTAGACTCATAATTCCATCTACATATTTTTTTCTAGAATTTTTGGTCAAGCCAATTAGTACAGTTTATTAGTTAAAGTCTCCCCTGTTGCAGGGATCGACTACACTGACCTTTGTGCATTACGAATTGGATATCTCCCTGTACAGGGCTTCAATACTGATGCCGTTTGTTTCTATAGAAACTAGACTCAGAGAGGAATCTACACATATATGTCATGACTCCTAATTATCTCTGGTTAATTTACAATGATTTTCCAAATTCGGGACAGGGGATCCAGAAACCGTTCTGGCCCTGTTTCACAAGAACTTTAATATCTGTTAACTTATAACTCATATGACCATTTCGTTTCTTCTATATAAAAGTAGATTCATCAAGGTACATTTACATAATTTATTTACTATTTAATACCATTCCTACTATTTTTAGTGATTTTTCAATCTCACATTACTGCTGCTGCCAGCACCTGTCACTAAAGCAACTATGCCTATTTCATGATTTCCTTTGATCTAACTAGTGATTCATCATACATGTCACAAATCATGATCATGACTAGCCATACCAGAGGCTAATCATTATCCAACATCTCCCTACTACACTATTGCCATAACATGCATTTTAACACCAAAATAATCAACCATGGCATAAGGCATGGAAATCAATTACCAAGACTTGTGACTTAACATTGGAGAACTAAATCCAACCGAGCATTTATGCCATTTTCGCATGGCTAAAAGTTTACATACCAAAGTTCAACAAAGCATATTAGCCTATACATGCCAAAATGTTCTCCTAAACCGACTACACAAAAAATACCAAAAGTTGATAGCCGTGTGATGACTCCAATGACGATCACGAGCACGCAAAAAGGACGAGTCCGAGAAACCTAAAATGGCGACAAGCAAACACCGGGTGAGTATATAACTCAGTAAGCCATAAGCATTATATTGCCGCTCAGTAATAATATACCATAAAAGAAAATAATTAATGCGGATTAAAATCCTCCATCCACACCCCAAACGGTACTATAATTCTTTAGGCATTTCGGTTTGGTCACATACCAAGCCCTACTTGATATTTCATACATTACGCCATATGACATTGCATGCATTTATTTTCGAGCATAATCACCACATAGATCAAGACTTACCAAACCAAAATTCCAAATATAAATAAAATGTCCATTCCTCATGAGCTCAAGGTGTTTACTGCATCCGCTGTCCATGATTGACTCGGTAAGGGCCGCACATAGAACATGTACGCTTATTAGAGGATGTGCAATAAGCCCGCACACTTAGTGCTTAATAGTCGAACTCGCACACTTAGTGCTATATAATCAAACTTGCACACTTAGTGCTGTATAATTTGAACCCGCACACTTAGTGCCAATTTGTGATTATAAATGTTTACACCCGCACACTTAGTGCCAAACCGATCATTCAATACATCTCACCTCTTTTCTTTCAATTCAATATTTTTATCACCACATACATACATGTTTATATATATATTCTACCATTCCATTCAGCATCATTACTTGGACATTACGACCCTTTAAATTAGTACAAATAAGTGCTTAATGACTTACCTTATATCGGATGAAATGATTCCCAATCTACTACTCGATTATCTTTGCTTTGCCTTTGCTTGGTTCTCCTCTTTGATGTCTTGATCTAAAATGAATACATTTAGTAGTTTAATCTTCTTGCTGGATTTTTATGTGTATAACTTAATGGTTTTCACCCCATTTCACAACTATCTTTGTTCAAAATATCAAAATCTCAACCAACATTTGTTTAATGCTTCAAGGTCAATGCATGGTCACCATTAAGCTAATCTAGTCTCAAAATTTTAATCCTAACATACAACATCATGAATCAACTCAACCTTATAAGCCAATATTACTCCTACAACCGATTGTAAGGAGTTAACAAAGAAAATATATTTTTACAAACATATACACCCATATGGCCGATTTTACCAAATCAAATTTAACCTTACTTATCTCAAATTTTCATTTCATACTATCATCCCCATGACATAGCAAGGTTTTGAATCATGGACTAATTAGAACTAAAACTAGCAACTAAGAACATGCATGAATCTCATGGCACCATATTAAACATACCTTAATCTAGCTACAAGGATGGCCAACCTATTCCAAACCAACCATGAGCAAGGACCCTTTCTTCTCCCTTGAGATTTTCGGCTAAAGGATGGAAAAAAAAAGATGAACAAATTTTTTTTTTTGTTTTTCTTCTCACTTGCACGGCAATGGGGAGGGAGGGAAAGCCTTCACACACACACTTTTTTTTATTACTCATGCACCTTATTTTATTTATTTCAACATAAAACACTCACCCAACATGTTTCATGACATGTCTTGCCCATGCTTCCTTGTCATGGCGGCCACTAGCACTTGGGGGTGGGGGATTTTGACATGCAAGTCCTCCCTTTGACTACATGTACTATTAGGTCCTTATAGATTAGCCTATCATTTTTCAAAAGTGACATACAAGTCCTACTAACTGAATTCACATGCAATCGACTAAACCGAAGCTTGAAATTTTTACACATTCGTAAATACATATTCTAGACAATAAATATTACGTTCAAACATTTCGGTGACTTGGTTTAGTGGTCCCGAAACCACTTCCCGACTAGGGTCAATTTTGGGCTGTCACAATATGAAAACACATAAAAAATCAGGAGCCGTCACACTATCACAATTTATCTATGGCATGTATAGCTAGACTCGTACACACACTATGTTAGTCTGAAAACTGACTAAACCGTAACTCTGATACCACTAAATGTAACTACCCGGGTCCCACGTCGGGTCTGAAAATGAGGAATTACCTAACTTAAACTTATGCATATAAATGTTCTTATAACACCAAATCAAGGTCAAATTAAAACTTTTTCAATTTTATTTATAAACTCCTTAATATGAGCTTACGGGACTTAAAACATTCATTTAAGCCCATTCGGGATCAATCCGGGTTCTAAAAATAAACTCTGAAAATTACTTTTAACACAGGGGCACACGCCCGTGTAGGAGGAGCAACACGCCCATGTGGTCATACGGCCTAAGCAATACAGGGATACGCCCGTTTCCCATACCCGTGTGGAAGTAATTTTAAATGTACACCTACAGGGATTTTCACACGGCTTGGAACACGCCCGTGTCTCTGGCCCGTGTCCTTCGCACGGCCATGACACGCCCGTGTCTTAGCCCGTGTGCAAAAACCTGGACATTCTATTTCTGACATCAGCAATCCTTAAAGTCCACACAGCCAAGGCACACGCCCGTGTGCTAGGCCGTGTCCTTCACACGGTTGAGACACATGGCCGTGTCTCTACCCGTGTGTTTACTACTATGCATACTGACTTACAATTTTTACGTGCATGGGACACACAGCTATCTCACACGCCGATGTGGTGAACCGTGTGTAACACACGGCCTAGACACAAGCTCGTGTGCCTACCCGTGTGGACAACTTAAGGCTATTTACCAAGCCTTTTTGTCACCCTTTCTTATGTAACCTGCACAAAAATCATTCTATACTAACATAAGAGCACATCATATAGCCAAAATAACCACAATGGATAGCATTTCATTTATGCAATTTACTCATCCATGAAAATATCATCTTCTATTTATATATCAAAATGAGTACTGACAATCATCCATAGCCTTATACAAAATGAGTATCATAATCATCATATGAGCCAACACATTATGACTAACTAACAAAAACACTAAACAAAGACTCGAGTCCCTATACATGCCAGAAAACAAAACAAGGAAACTAGCTACACCAAGGACTTGAGTGATAGTGTGATCGAAGGTTTTGACGTTACTGGATCCTCGATGATAGCTTGGCGGCACTATATGGAAAGAAAAGAAAGGAGGGTAAGCATGGGAGCTTTGTAAGTACATATATGAAAATAATGTGTAATTTAAAAGAAAACATATTTTCCAAACAATAAATTGACGGCGTAATAGATTTAGATCACTTAGACTTCTCGATCTTATTCTTCCTTTCTTTCACTTATACTTTAAGGCACCTCATCATGGGCTCAAGCCCTATCCATGGGTTCTGTTTACGTACCTCCTTGAATTTTCATCAACTCAATCTTCGTGTTACCCGTTGAACTTCGCAATACATATGGATACACGAGGAAATTTGCGTCTACATGCCATATAAGAATTTTGGGCTACCTTGTGCTATGAAACGCTCTCTTTTGAGCTACTCACAGGCCTTTTTATCAAGTCAGGACCCGGACCCCATAGCTATCATGTAACGTTTGCTCATTGAGCCACTCACGAGTCTGTACACAAAGTCAGTACCCAGACCTACGTCACCTATAGTATTCATCTCATGAACTCAGACTCAACTCAAGAGTTCAGACCATATAATTTTTGTAGCATGCCCTTTTGTACCCTATGCTATGTCTAATGTTCAACAGGATTCCACATCTAAACGAATAGCATCATGTTTGCTCGTAATGTAATTTACTCAGACAACATGTCATTTACACAATCATGGCAACAAATAGACTGTAGATACATAACAACAATAAGCCAAATATACATGTATATTATCAAAGTATTTTAAAGTAAACTTCGTTAACACATTATTTACATATGTACTTACCTCGATACAAAATGATGAAGACGAGCTTAATCCTCGTAAACTTTATCCTTACCCCAATCAAGACTCGAATCATGTTTCTCTTGATCTAAATTAATAAAATTCATTTATTTCATCAACATATCGATTTATACACTCAAAATTTCATAATTGGGCAAATTGACCATTTCACCCCTAGACTTTCACAAAATGACCATTTTACCCCAATGCTCGAAAATCGATTTTTATTAAATTCTTCATATTATAAGCCTAGATGAACCCTTTTTACTCTTATAGCAATCCAACATTTCCACTATTTCACACATTTATCTTTTATTTTTCAACTTATACAAATTAGTCCCTAATAGGGTTTTCATGAAAAATTCCTTCACAAAAGTTGTTTATTACCCATCTAAGACTCATATTCTTCCATAAAATTTCAATTAACAACACACATGCTTTCAAGGCAAAACCCTAGACTCTTGTTTATCTTGCAAAATAATCCCCTCATTAGAAAATTCCTGCTTTAGGGGGTCCAAAAGTGTAAAAATCACTAACAGAACATTATAAATGACCCTGAACCAGAACGAGCCCAAATGATCCTACCCTCACCCTGATCAGGATGAGGAGGGGGAATACTTACTATATGCTTTATCATGACATCAGGCAACCATATACGAAGCAGATCTACATTCCAATAATTATTAAGGAGCACCCAATCCTTCAAAGTACTCTCCAAATCAATACTAAAATGAGCACACATAGGTAAAAAGGGGGCCAACATCAAGAACCTAAGAATCTTTCCAGCCACGGATTGTAGAACCATCACTAGTAGACCACATGAGATTCTCACAAAAAAGGGGTCACACCTTAGAAAGGGAATACCAAATATGAGAGCAGTTGCTTTTATGAATGGTATCAAGAAGCTGGTCCTTCCATCCATATTTCGAATGAAGAACACGAACCCATAAAGCATCCTTTTAGAGACAAGATTAAACCCAATTTTCATAAGGAATGAATTATTTTGATCTTGAATATGCCGAAACCCAAGGCCTCCACGAGACCTAGGCTGACAAATGGACTCCTATCCTAACAATGCAATTTTTGGATGTCCATTAGAGCCTCCCCAAATGAATTGCCTTTCAATCTTTTCAATCTCATCACACACCCCTTTTGGGACTAACAAAGACTGCATGAAGTAGTTTGGAATAGTAAGAGGAACTGATTAGGCAAGTGTGACATGTCCCGCAAAGGAAAGTTTCCTAGCTTCCCAATTTTGAAGTTTACACCTCACTTTTTCAACAAAAAAATTCAGAGTACTTTAAGTAACATAACCATGAAGAAGAGGCACCCCCAAATAACTCCCTAGATTTAGAACCTTCTGAAACCCAAAGAACTGACTAATCTGATCACATAAACTATTTTCAACACCTTTGGAGAAATACATATTGCTCTTCCTAGCACTGATCTTATGTTCAGAAAATTCATAGAAACGTTTAAGGATTTCCTTTAACAAAAAGAGCTTGATCTATCTCCGCTTTACAAAAAATGACAAGATCATCAGCAAAAAAGAGATGAGATAAGGATGGCCAGGTCCTAGATAACCGAATCGGATGCCACCTACCAACTGTGATTTCAGAACGAATAACATGCCGTAACCATTGTTAATAGTATAGGTACGAATTTTGACCAAAAAAATTCAAGAGCTAATCTGATAGCTCAAGGGTCAATTTAGAAATAAAACCAAAAGTAAATAAAAATTGATGGGATCAAATATTTATTACCATTGTTGCGCTTGCACCAGCAACTCAATAGAGTAGAGTATGTTTTAACAGAAGTCAAAGATTCTCTTTGGTTGACCTCACAAAATTCCAGATTAACCACAAACAACCTTTGTGTATTGCCTCCATATCCCCTACCCATTTTTTCCTTAAAAGATGGTGTGAATATTTCATGATCATTTTTAATATATAATTAATAAGAAATTTGTTGAGAATTAAGTACATTTTATGGCGAGCCATTTATCTTTTCGGAGAGCAGTCATGGTGAAAAGATTAATTCAAGGATTATTTCAAATTTATATATCAATTTCATTTCAAAGTGAAATTTGATACATGAAACTTTTGATTTTGATTCAATTGTACACATTTATAGAAATGAATACATACATTTACATATTGGATTAATATAATAGTTTGTCTATGCAATATATATCCATTTACCCATGTCTTGCCTATGAATTTTACTATTGTGGATGATACTACATACAGCAAAAGTCGTACACCCAACGGACTAGCTTTCGGTTCCTTATCTATTCAAACTTAGACTTCTACTTACATCAAAGTGTATGAGTCACATATACATTCTAACACCCCTAATCCATATCCGTTGCCGAAGCAGGGTTACAGAGCATTACTGGATTTTATAGATCAAATACAGATAATTAATGACATTTACTATTCATATTCGAAACCAATCATATTCAATCATGTTGTTCCCTAACCCATATCCGTCGTCGAAACAAGGTTATAGAGCATTACCGGAGTTTATTAGAAACAAGTCAAGACTAATTCGAAATCTTAGAGAATTTTTTGCAAAATTTTCTAAATTTTCCTTATATTCAAGGGACACATGCCTGTGTGATCAGGATGCGTAGCTCACACGGCCAAGTGACAAGCCCTTGTCTTGGGCCATGTGAGCATTTGATGTGAGGCACACGGTCATGTCCCAGCCCGTGTTTAAATTAGGGTAGCTACTGAATTGAGTCACACGACCAACCACATGCCTGTGTGCTAGGCCATGTGAACAATTTAATTTTTAAAAATTAGGTGTAGGATTCACACGGCCAAGACACACGTCTATGTGTTAGGCCGTGTGTTTCACACGGTTGAGACACACACCTGTGTCTTTGCCCGTGTGACCAATTCTGAGCATTTTATTTCTCAATTTTTTTTTAAGATGCAAGGGACACACGGCTAAACCACACGCCTGTGTATTTGACCGTGTGTCACACATGGTTGAGACACACACTCGTGTGCCCACCCATGTGGACAAAATAATGCCATTTCAAGCCTTATTTCTCATCCAAATTTTACCTTGTACCTACATTGACATTTTAATACATTTCCAAACCAATTCAAGTCATTTGAATCAAGGCAAATACAAGTATTGTGTTTAACATATTAGCACATATGTTCGAGTGATTAAACTTGCCAGGTTTGCACTTATGTTTATATGTAAATTTTATCAATTATACTAAGTCAAATCCTTTCATCATATGTTTTATATACCTTTCACCATAAAACCAATTTTTATCACACATCAACCATGATAAGGCCTTATATAATTACATCAAAGTATGTTTAACACCAGTCATTCCAATGGTTAGTTACAACCAAAATATTTTATCATTTAATCTATTTAACCTAGAGATGCCATTATATCTAAAGTAAGCTTATTTCATATACCGAGAGATCCAAGGGATAGTGAGATGTATCTCCGACCAATTCCAAACTTCACGAGCCTTCGAGTATTGTAAAACAGAGGAAAATAAAATAAAGCAAGCATTTAATGCTTAGTAAATTCGCATAACGAGAATTTAACTTACAATTCATTTACATTTAAGGTAAGCATACAAAGATGCATTCGAGCGATTTAGTTAATGGCCTAAAATACACAACTTCATCAAACATGTTAGTCATTATTCCACATAAATTTTAAGAATCAAACATGAGCTCATCATATAATAATTTTAACGTTACATGTACATTTCCATAATAGATCATTTCAAATTCAATTTAGCCATGGCAAAAGTTTAACCATTGAATTTATTTGAAATATCGATGGATATGCTCATGTAGTACACTTAAAGTGTACAAAACTGAAAATTCATCAATTCATATCTAGGGGTACCCATTAGGGCACATAAACAGGAAGCACTCTCTTAAGCCATATAACAGGATGCTCATATGAGCCATGTAACAGGAAGCTTATCCGGGCTATAACAGGAAACTCGTAAGAGTTCAGAACAGGAAGCTCATTGAGTCAAAGCTTAATAGGTAACTTCGAAGAGCTATTATTAGGGAGCTCCGGATAGCCATATAACAGGATGTTCAAGAGAGCCATATCAAGAAGCTCAAAAAGAGCCTATATCAGGATGCTCATAAAGAGCTGCATTTGTGTCTGCAATATATATAGGATCACAACCGATCATATAACAGGATGCTCACAAAAAGCTACAGTAGTTAGCAACACATGTAGGATCACTAACGATCAAGATGCTCGTAGAAAACATATAATAGGGAAGCTCGAGAGGAATTATAAAAGGATGCTCGTAAAAGCTATGGTGTGTCTGCAACATATCCAAGACCACAACCAATCTGGAAATCTTGTATCCATCAAATTCCATCTATTCAAACGGGACTTATACTTATTGAGCAATATTAGGCATGTAATTAATTTTACATTAAACATTTATATAATTCACAAATATTCAACATTCAATTCCAAACATAGTAATATACATGATCTAGTTACACGAGTTTACCTCGATAAGCATTCGTATACAAGAATATACTAATTTGATAATTTTTTTCCTTGATCCAACTCCGTACTAGGTCTTTCCATATCTATATAACTAAATTTAACATCAATTTAATCCATTTCATACTCAATTGAATTCAATTCACACCCTAGGCGAAATTACCATTTTGCCCCTATACTTTTCATAAATGACGATTTCGTCCCTAGGCTTGGAAAATGAAATTCATGCAATTTAATCCTTATTCCAAGCCTAACAAATTTTTACATATAACATTTATAGCACATATATTTCATAAAAATAAAAAAATTTCCATGAATTTTACATCTTTACAATTTAGTCCATAAATCACAATTTCATGAAAATTCACTTTACAAAAGTTGTTTATCTATCAACAACCTTTTGATTTCTACCATAAATTTTAAAATTTTAGCATATTCATCCATGGAAAAATCGAGAAATTCTCTTTCATATTCAGTAACCGTCATGCAGCCTTGCTTCAAATCGAAAAATTCTTTACGCTTTTGGTCCATAAACCTCTCACTGATGTATTTCTTTCGTAATTCCTCTTGACAGAACTCCCATGTGACCCTTTTGTTAGGCACCACTGAGACTAACGTCTTCCACCAGTAATATGCTGAGTCGTCAACAGCGATATGGTGCACTTCAAACATTCTTCAGAAGTACAAGATAATTAATCGAATACCCTGATGGTATTCTCTAGCCAGAATTCTGCCTTTTCAGGGTCATCATCTCTATTAGAACGGAACTCCTCGGCTCCATGCTTCCAGATCTTATCCATTGAAGGTCTATTCCATCTCTCAAAGTCTATACCTGGGGTACTACGGGGACAGGTTGATGGATAGGCGGGGGTGGAGGGGGTTGAGCATTCAGGTTCACTCGGACGAACTCCGTGTACCACTCATTTATCATGTGGAGAAAGGCCTCCTGAGCCCCTTCTCCTCCTCCTTGACTAACCATAGGAGGTTGATTATCGGATGGCATCGCCCTTTTAGTGGGAGCCGGTGTGTTACTTTCTACGTCATCTGCCATAGTTCGATCGGGATCCATTACTATAAGAAAACACATTTAAAAGTGTCAGGAGACACTATCACAATTTTATTTATGGCATGTATATCTAGACTCATACACAAGCTAAGTTAGTCCAAGAACCGACTAAATCGGAGCTCTGATATCACGAAATGTAACACCCCAAACCCGTGCCCACATCGGTTTGAAATATGCGGCATTACCTAACCAAAACTTATGCATAAAAACGTCTTCTTACTAGCAAAAGGTGGTCAACTTAAAAAAATTACAATTTCAGATATAAACTCCTCAATAAGAGCTTACGGGGTTTAAAACATTCATAGAAACCCATTAGAAATTAATCTGGGGCCCTAAACGAACCCTAAAAATAACACCTAACACAAGGGCACATGCCCGTGTGGGAGGGGCAACATGCCCTTGTCCTGAACCCGTGTGGAATTAATTTTAAATGCACACCTAAAGGGGTTTTCACATGGCCTGGCATACGCCGGTGTCCCTGGCCTATGTCTTTCACATTGTAACACCCCGTACCCGCGACCGTGGCCGGAGTCGAATACGAGGTGCTAACAGACTTAACTTAATTATTTCCACAGTCCCTTTAAAAAATTCCAGACTAGCTGGTTACTGCGTCACTTTCTCCTTAAAATTCATATCTTGAGTTTCAAAACTCAGAAATCAGTTTTGTAAATTTTTCCTGAAACTAGACTCGTATGTCCACCTACATATTTTTTTCTAGAATTTTTGGTCTGGCCAATTAGTACAGTTTATTAGTTAAAGTCTCCCATGTTACAGGGATCGACTGCACTGACCTTCGCGCATTACAACTTGGATATCTCCCTGTGCAGGGCTTCAATACTGATGCCGTTTGTTTCTATAGAAACTAGACTCAAAGAGGAATCTATACATATATGGCATGACTCATAATTGTCTCTGGTTAATTTACAATGAATTTCCAAAGTCGGAACAGGGAATCCAGAAACCGTTCTGGCCCTGTTTCACGAAAACCTAAATATCTCTTAACATACAACTCATATGACCGTTTCGTTTCTTCCATATGAAAGTAGATTCATCAAGGTTAATTTACATAATTTATTCACTATTTAATTCCATTCCTACTATTTTTAGTGATTTTTCACATCCACATCACTGCTGCTGTCAGCATCTGTTTTCAAGGTAACCTTTACCTACTTCATAATTTCTTTGATTCAACTAGCCCTTTTAGAATACATGGCACAAGGAATGATCATGACTAACCATTCCAATGGCTAATCGTTTCCAAACATTTCCATACCTCTTAATGAACAACATACAAAATGATTATGATACCATGCCAAAGTGTATATAAGCCATTTTCGCATGGCTATCCAAATTTATACAAAATCAAGGGGGTCTATGACCAACAAACGAAAAAGTAGTCCTATACATGCCATATCCAGAGTTCAACTAAAAGAGTACCAAAGGGCTTTGATAGTGTGGATGACTTCGACTTGATGATCCCGAATCCGATAGCTAACGAACAAAATCTAGAAAACAAAGAGCCAAAGCAAAGGGTAAGCAATTTAATGCTTAGTAAGTTTCAAGCAATGAAATCGGCTTTGACTAAAGTATTACGCTCACATAGCTAAATGAATCACTTTATTAATACACATTCTCATAATCATACTTACTTCACACTTCATCAACATATACACACACAAGGTATCAACCTATCTAAGAGTCGAAAGTTCGTTAGTCGATTGAACGAACACTATTTCAAACGAATCGACTTTTCCGATGCACATGTAAACATACCTTATCGTATGGGTTTTTCGAGCGTATTAATTGAATTTATTACAGCACCAAAACGCTCACCTTCAAACCGAGTCTCTTCGGAATTTAGCCGGATATAACCACAAACACAATTGCCTTCGGGTCTTAACCCGGATTTGGTAACTTGCACAAATGCCTTCGGGTCTTAGCCCGGATTTAACAACTCGCACGAATGCCTTCGGGTCTTAGCCCGGATATAACAACTCGACGAATGCCTTCGGTCTTAGCCCGGATATAATCACTAGCATAAATGCCTTCGGACTTAGCGGGTATCATTCAAATGCTCATGTACACATATATCAATAATCACGACACATCCATATTTCATTCTCGTTATTAAGGCTCAAACACAAAAGATTTATCAAACCTTTCCAATTTCGGCTCAATAGCCACACACAAAGAGCATGATTTCAATTGACTTTATAACTTAGTCGCACGCACATTCGCTGTCCGCCATAATATGACAAATCATTTCAATATAATTCAAGTAGGGTCATTACTCAAGACATACTCGGATGTTGTCGAACGATTTCGACGGCTATTCGATCACTTTTTCCTTTCCTTATCCAACTGTGGTCCTCTAAGCTCTTGAGCTAATTCACACAAATTTAACTTATTAAAATCTCATTATGATAGCTTATGGCGAATATGACAAAGAGTTTAAATGGTCATATGGCCATCCTTTAGCTCAAATACACAATGGTCATGCACAATTTTTAATCACAACAAGCAATTCAATACAATTCATTCAAACATCAAAGTGAAGCTCAAGGTACTTAGCCCTTATATACATTAGACATTAGAGTCACATGTGTACGAAATCACGAATCGAATTCAACACATTAGTTAGTACTCTCCTTAGCCGAATTTTCCAAGCCAAGAATAGGCATCAATATGCTTGCCTCTAACCGAATGCATGCACACCACCCCCCCTTCATGTGGCCGAATATGCATGTCCATGTTGAGGCCAATTATACACTTAATACCATTACTAACTAACGCATTCCATATTGTAACTCAATACGCATCCATCATTTATTTCATAACCGAAACATCATCATATGCAAATATATACCTTGAGATAGAATATATGTCATACCAATACATCATGTGCAACATATATACATGTAGGTGCAAGGGTAGAATCTCAAGTTGATTATAACTATCTCATATATTTTCATCATGGCGAATGCTCCTTCCACACCATTTACCTTCACAAAGCATGAATTTCATCATCCAACTTACAAGCTTACAATCTCATGAAGTTTAACCTCATAGTATCTATCAAACTCTCACTCATTAGCTTCTATCATAATCTCCAACAACACTACATAAACATATACTTCGTGGGTCTATGGTAGAACCAAGAAAGGAACTCATAGATATCAAGATGTAAGCAAACTACCATTATTTATCTAAGTTTAGCATGAAACACAACCATCACCCTTATTAATCTTTTATAGCCGAAAACCATACTCACCCCACTTAATCAAATTTCAACATGGTTTTCAAAAATCACTTAATATCTCATCAACATAACATCAACACCAAGCAAGAATGATACATCCATGGCCGAGTATCATCTCTATCACATAGCAAGATTTAGACCATGGGGCTAGGTAGAACTCAAGCTAACAACTAAAACATACATGCATCTCATGGAACATCATCAAACATACCTTAACTTAGATGCAAGTATGGCCGAATATCTTCAACCTTTCTCCTTTCAAAAGGGCCAAGAAGAACCCAAGGATGAAGCTTTTCTTTCTCTCTTTTTCCTTCCTAGTTTCGGCTAGCAAGAACATGAATGATGATCTCTTTTTTTTCTTTTCATTTCTTATTACTAACTTTTTATTTTATTGTTTCCTCCCATGATGCACCAACAAAACATGTCTATGACATGTTTTGCCCATAATTCTTTGTCATGGCCGGCCACCACTTATAAAAAGAGGGGTATTTGACATGCAAAACCATTGTTTTGCATGCATGCTTCAATTAGTCATCACACATTTCCCTATCCTACTTTCAAAGTTTACTACTAGGTCCTTTTTAGTGAAATTCACATTTATAACCCTAAATCAAATCATCAAAAATGTCACACACGAATTAACACATATCATAGGCATCAAAATGAATATTAAATTATTTTTATGCCTCGATTTTGTGGTCCCGAAACCACATTCCGACTAGGGTCGTTTTAAGGTCACAACTCTCCCCACTTAAGAAATTTTGTCCCGAAAATCTTACGGTAAATAGGTTTGGGTATCGCTCTTTCATAGAGTCCTCGGGTTCCCAAGTAGCTTCTTCTATCCCGTGTTTGAGCCATAACACTTGTACTAACGGAACCCTTTTGTTTTGCAACTCCTTCACTTCACGAGCTAGGATACGAATCGGTTCCTCTTCATAACTCATATCGGCTTGAATTTCAACCTCGATGGACTAATTACGTGCGACGGATCGATCTATAGCGTCAAGCATCGAAACATGAAAGACGCCGTGAATCTTTTCAAGTTCGGGGCAAAATCAAACGACACGAATCGACCGACTCGCTCAGATATCTCATATGGCCCGATGAACCTCGGGCTCAATTTGCCTTTTACTACCAAATCGAGTATCTTTTTCCAAGGCGAAACTTTAAGAAACACTTTATCTCCCACGATACTCAATGTCTTTTCGTTTGAGATCCACGTCGACTTCCGACAATCGGAGGCTATCTTGATTTTCACGGATTACTTTTACTTTACATTCAAAGATCTTTAATCAAATCCACTCAAAATTTTTCTCTCACCGAGCTCGGTCCAAAACAATGGTGTACGACATTTACGCCCGTACAAGGCCTCGTAAGGCGCCATCTTAATACTTGATTGAAAACTATTGTTGTGCTTAATTCAATCAAAGGTAAATCGTTCCCATGAACCATCGAACTCGAGGATGCAACATCTCAACATATCCTCAAGTATCCGAATTATCCGCCGGATTGACCATCGGTTTGGGGGTGAAAGGCGGTCTTGAAATGCAACTTGGTACCCAAAACTTCTTGCAATTTCTTCCAAAATCGCGAGGTGAATCTCGGATCTCTATCCGACACAATGTAAATCGGTACCCGTGTAATCTCACAATCGAGAAACGTACAATTCAGCTAGTTTATCCAATGAAAAATCCGTGACGACGGGATAAAGTGAGCCGACTTAGTCGGTCTATCAACAACAACCCAAATCGCATCCTTCTTACTTGTCGACAATGGCGGTCCGGACACAAAGTCCATTGTGACTCGATCCCATTTCCACTCGGGTATCATGATCGGTTGAAGTAACCTCAAGGCACTTGATGTTCCGCTTTCACTTGTTGACATATTAAACATCTCGAAACAAAGTCGGAGATGTCTCGTTTCATACCATGCCACCAAAACTGACGTTTCAAATCGTTGTACATCTTCGTACTCCCCGAGTGGATTGCCATTCGGCTACAATGGGCTTCGTTCAGAATTATCGAAACAAGTTCCGAATTCTTTGGAACACACAGATGACTTTTGAACCTCAAACAATCGTCATCATCAATTTGAAACTCCGATTCCTTGTTCGGAACACACTCAGCCCGTTTTGCAACCAACTCATCGTCAACTTTCTGAGCTTCACGAATTTGATGAGTCAATAATGGTTTGGCCTTTAATTCGGCTATTAACACATTGTCGGGTAGAATAGACAAGTGTACATTCATAGCTCATAAAGCAAACAGTGATTTTCGGCTTAAGGCGTCCGCAACCACATTAGCCTTTCCCGGGTGATAATCGATGACAAGCTAATAATCTTTTAACAACTCGAGCCAACGTCTTTGTCGCAGATTTAAGTCTCTTTGAGTCATCAAATATTTGAGACTTTTGTGATCCGAATACACATGGCACTTCTCACCAAATAAGTAATATCGCCATATTTTCAGGGCGAATACGATGGCAGCTAATTCGAGATCATGGGTCGGATAATTTTTCTCATGTGGCTTTAATTGTCTCGATGCATAGGCCACAACTCGACCTTCTTGCATCAATACGCAACCTAACCCAAGTAGGGAGGCGTCACTATAGATGACAAACTCTTTGCCCGATTCGGCTGCACTAAAATTGAGCTTCAGTCAAATAAGTTTTCATTGATCAAAACTTTTCGACATTTTTCCGTCCATTCAACTTAACATCTTTTGGAGTAGCTTCGTCATGGGTGTGGCTATCATTGAGAAACCTTTTACAAACCGTCGGTAAGTAAGCAAGTCCCAAAAAGCTCGAACCTCAAGAATATTTCTCAAGGCTTTCGTTAAGTATGGTGAAATGTTGCTCTGTCGACTCGAATACCCGATGCCTATACCACATGACCCAAGAAGCTAACCTCTCTTAACCGTAACTCACACTTCATGAATTTAGCATATAACCGCTTATCCCGTAAAATTTGCAACACTAATCTCGGTGTTCAAAGATGTTCGGTCTCATTTCTTGAATAGACCAAGATGTCATCAATGAACACAACTACGAACCTGTCCAAAATCGTCTCAAGATCTGATTCATCAAATCCATAAATACCATAGGGCATTAGTGAGCCCGAACGGCATCACTAAGAACTCGTAGTGACCGTACCTCGCTCAAAGCGCTTTGGGTACGTCCAATCTCTAATCCGAATCGATAATAACCCGATCTCAAATCTATCTTTGAAAACACCGAGGCTCCTTTAGTTGATCAAACAAATCATCTATACGCTGTAACGGATATTTATTCTTTATCGTCACTTTATTCGATTGACGATAGTCAATACACAACCTCATGGTTCCGTCCTTCTTTTCACAAACAATACTGGTGCACCCTAAGGTGAAAAACTCAAGCGAGCAAAACCTCTATCCACCAACTCTTGCAATCGAGCTTTCAACTCCTTTAATTTCGTTGGTGCCATACGATACGGAGCTATCGAAATCGGTGTGGTCCTGTACAAGCTCAATACCAAACTCTATCTCCCGAACAGTGGCAAACCCGTAATTCTTGGGAAAACATCCGGTATTCACAAACCACCGCACAGATTCGGTTTTATTTCTAACTCCTTATCATCAAGTACATACGCAAGGTATGCTTCGCACCCTTTTCTTACATATTTCGGGCCAACATTGATGATATTATAGCGGCAACCCTTCAAGTCCGTAGACTCAACTCGGATCATCTCGTTATTTGCGCACCTCAAATCAATAGTCTTGCTTTTGCGATTCAGAACCGCATCATGCACGGTCAACCAATCCAAACCAAGAATAACATCAAATTCATCGAACGGCAAAAGCATCAAGTCCGCGGAAAACAGAACCTCGAATTACTAGGGGCATTTCTTACACACTTTGTCGACAAGCATGTAACGACCCAAGGAATTTGACACCCGAATTACGAACTCAGTATAGGTAAAGTCTTACTGGATGTTAAGGTTTCGCATATATAAGAATGAGTAGAACCAGGTCAATCAAAGCAATCACATTAGTATCAAAGAGAGTGAAAGTACGGTAATAACATCCGGCGAGGAAGCATCCTCACGTGCGCGCAGATGGCATAAGCCCTAGCAGAGCGCGAGCCTCGGATCTGGTCGTAGCATCTCTAGATCCTCTCGACCACCACTAGCATTGCCCGTATTTCTAGATGGTCTACCTCGAGCAAGTGGTAGCGCCGGTTTCCCACTCGATCTACATTCTGCTTGCATAACCTTGGGCAATCTTTAATGAAGTGGTCAACTGATCCGAACTTGTAACAGAGTGGTCACGGAATCTACAACTTCCGAATGCCATTTGCCACAACACGGCACTCCGTTCTCTCTCGACGATCATTTCCACCATGGCGATCAAGTGACTCGTGTGGTCATAGGGGTCGATCGCGATCTCGTCTAGAAAAGCCAAGTGTCTCTAGACCGCCTAAGCCATCTCTAAATTTCTTTGATGATCGTGGGAAGGGCTTCCCCAAGACCTCTTACTGAAACTCCCTTGCTCCCACTTCAGCTTTTCTTTTCTCCATCTTGAGCTCCTCGGCTTTGCACGCCGCTCGACAAGAGCCACAAACTCTGATTTCCAAAATGCCAACATACTGACTTTATATCATCATTCAGTCCATCTTGAGCGTTTACATCACACTTCAAGAAATGCATTCTCGCGTCTGGCTAAGCCTCACAAATTTTCGCTCATAGTCGGTAACCAACATGGAACCTTGTTTAAGTTCAAGAAATTCCTTCCGCTTTTGATTCATAAATCTCGATCGATATACTTTTTCCAAACTCGGTTTGGAAAACTCCCAAGTTACTTGCTCTCGGGCACAACAAGTCGAGTACACCACCAATAGTAGGCGTAATCACGTAGCAAGGAGATAGTACACTTTAGGCATTCATCGGGTGTACAAGATAGCTCATCGAGTACCCGGATAGTGTTGTCCAACCAAAATTCAGCTTGCTCGGCATCGTCGCTATCCGTAGCTTTAAATTCAGTAGCCCCATGTTTTCGGATTATGTCAACTGGGGGCTTATTGGACCTTATTTGGTCAGTTACCGGAGGCATTGTAGGTGCGGGGGTTGTATTAGTCGGGAATGGAGGTTGTGGAACAGCCGTGTTAGTTCGAATGTATTGGTTGAACCAATCATTCATCACGCTATAGAAAGCTTGCCTAGCCTCATCATTCGGATTGCTAGCAATAGGTTGAGAGTCCGCCGACGCTGTCCCTTGTGCGGGAGCAGGCGCCACACTCTCCACATCATCAGCTATCGCTCGGTTGGGATCGGGATCCATTACTATAAATAAACACAAATTCAAACGTCAGAAATCACCACACTATCAAATAATCACATAAAATGGCATGTATAGCTAGACCCAAACGCATTACGGTAGTCCTAGAATCGACTAAACCGTAGCTCTGATACCAATAAAATTGTAACACCCCGTACCCGCGACCGTGGCCGGAGTCGAATACAAGGTGCTAACAGACTTAACTTAATTATTTCCACAGTCCCTTTAAAAAATTCCAGACTAGCTGGTTACTGCATCACTTTCTCCTTAAAATTCATATCTTGAGTTTCAAAACTCGGAAATCAGTTTCGTAAATTTTTCCTGAAACTAGACTCGTATGTCCATCTACATATTTTTTTCTAGAATTTTTGGTCTGGCCAATTAGTACAGTTTATTAGTTAAAGTCTCCCATGTTACAGGGATCGACTGCACTGACCTTCGCGCATTACAACTTGGATATCTCCCTGTGCAGGGCTTCAATACTGATGCCGTTTGTTTCTATAGAAACTAGACTCAAAGAGGAATCTATACATATATGGCATGACTCCTAATTGTCTCTGGTTAATTTACAATGAATTTCCAAAGTCGGAACAGGGAATCCAGAAACCGTTCTGGCCCTGTTTCACGAAAACCTAAATATCTCTTAACATACAACTCATATGACCGTTTCGTTTCTTCCATATGAAAGTAGATTCATCAATGTTAATTTACATAATTTATTCACTATTTAATTCCATTCCTACTATTTTTAGTGATTTTTCACATCCACATCACTGCTGCTGTCAGCATCTGTTTTCAAGGTAACCTTTACCTACTTCATAATTTCTTTGATTCAACTAGCCCTTTTAGAATACATGGCACAAGGAATGATCATGACTAACCATTCCAATGGCTAATCGTTTCCAAATATTTCCATACCTCTTAATGAACAACATACAAAATGATTATGATACCATGCCAAAGTGTATATAAGCCATTTTCGCATGGCTATCCAAATTTATACAAAATCAAAGAGTCTATGACCAACAAATGAAAGAGTAGTCCTATACATGCCATTTTCAGAGTTCAACCAAAAGTGTACCAAAGGGCTTTGATAGTGTGGACGACTTGACTTCAATGATCCCGAGTCCGATAGTGATGAACCAAAATCTATAAAAGAGATTCAAAGAACGGAGTAAGCATTACAATGCTTAGTAAGTTTTAAGTAGTGTCAACAGATAACAACCAAATTATAACATAGTTGTTCGTATTTTTATTTCACTCTTCCTTCGGGCATACTATCCCTTTACCGAATATGCACATCTCATCATGTATAATAGGCAGATAAATTCTCACTTGATAGTGATCTCTTGTAAACATAGGTACATTACATATTTTCACCTAACTTTCCACATCGACCAAATGCACAATAATCATAGAACAGTCTTATTACTTTACTCACATATGCATCATATAACGACCTTGCGATTTAGTCCAAATCAAGTTTAATATAATCTCAAAATACATACCTAACCAACTTATCACATTGAATGTATTTATTACCAATTGTTACTGTGAAGTCGTATAATCTTACGCTTTACTCGAATCTTCAATGAAACCTTTAGTTCGGGCTTACCGAACAAATTCTCCACCGTAGTCATCGGGTCTTTAGAGCTCGGATATAGTACGAGCATGGAGCCTACTGGACATTAATCAGATAATATTCTCGCATAAAGCTCGGGGTTTTAACCCGGATATAGTATCGACACAAATGTTCTTCGGGACTTATCACATTTATACACTTTCACATCCATCACATTGGCCACTCGGCCTTATCACATATATACACTTTCACATTCATCACATCGGCCATTAGGCCTTATCACATATATACACTTTCACATTCATCACATTGGCCATTCGGCCTTATCACACATATGCACTTTCACATTCATCACATTGGCCATTAGGCCTTATCACATATATACACTTTCACATTCATCACATTGGCCATTCGGCCTTATCACACATATATGTATATCATACATATTTCATATTTCTCTTGTACATCAATTTCAGCAATAGCTTATAAGCAACTCAAATAGTTTTATCAAAGTTTACAACAAAATCACATATTTACTACAAGCAGTTTTCCTGAACAACAGTCACTAAGTTGTTTATAACTGGAGCTACAAAACTCAAAATCAATTGCCGTTAATTTTCCCCGAATGTAGACTCATGTGTCTTCCACCCATAAAATTTTCAGAATTTTAGGTTTGGCCAATCAATACCAGATTTTTCTTAAAGTTTCCCCTGTTTCACTGTTTGACTAATCTGACCACTCTTCACTACGAATCAAATTCTTCATTGTACAGAATTCATAATGTGTTCTATTTGATTCCATTTGAAACTAGACTCATTAAGGAGTCTAAGCATATAAATCTTATCTCATAACCATTTTTGTACAAATTATAATGATTTTCCAAAAACAGAACAGGGATTTTGAGTCATTCCGACACTGTCCCGCACAACTTTAAATATCTCTTTATAGGAAATTTCTTTGCTTCCACGGTCTCTTTTATAAGAAACTAGACCAACTAAGATTTGATTACATATTTTATTCAGCCTATAATTCCACACCAACAATTTATAGTGATTTTCTAAAATCACATTACTGCTGCTGTCCAAGCAATTTATTACAATTTGCTCTTAAATTTCCAAGTCCAAACACTTACGAACTTACCATTTGGGTTTAAGACATATCATGGCAACATCATATCTTATCAAATCAACTCATTATGTCCTATTATGATTGAATTTACTCAACGATTAATCGCTTAAAACTTACCTCGGATGTGGTCGAACGATCTCGGCGGCTATTCGATCACTTTTTCCCTTTCCTTATCCAACTTTGGTCCTCTTTCCGCTTAAGCTTAAGTAAAACAATAGATTTGCTTAAGTACTTAACTAATATTATTCACTTAACAATCACATTTGGCAATCACATATCATTTAATCTATATCTAGAACAATAGATTTAAATATGTATCATATTTACGGTCAAACATAGCAAGAAAACTAAATAGGCTTTACTAGCCATACTTAGTTCTATTATAACATAACTTCACTTACTTATATGCACATTAACTAAGCACTTAACAATTTTCGTTAGCCAGCAAACTCATTCGGCACAAGCCTACTTCATTTCAATTTTGTCACTCTTGAACTTATCCATAATATCCTAAGTTCATTTAGTAGCTAGGCAACAATTATACAAAACAACAAGCATTTAACAACAATGTACTTAACCAATTCCTCAGGCATACCTTCGGCATTATATATATATATGTTTTAATGACGAAAACACTTAGGCCAATTCTAAAACATCCATGAATCATACTTCCAAAATGAGCTACTTCCATGGCCGATTATATTTCATCATTAACATACCTCATTTTTGAATCATATAATCAACATCACAACACATCTCCAACACAAATCATGCCAATCATATTTACTCATATGGCCGAATATACATACCCCCATATAATATCATTTTCATTTCATTTAACACTTAATTTCCACCACATAAACACTTGGCCGAATAATCCTAAACTAGCAAAACTCCACATTTGTTCATACCATCTTTTAAATTCACATATATCTATTTAGGTAGCTCATATTTTCCCCTTTCTAATATTTCTATCCAAAACATCAAAACACTATCCTTTTTTGCATTTACCCCATAATACCGTATGCACAATTTGTCACCAAAACTAAAGAAAAATCAACATATGGGTTGCAATAAGAGCTTGACTACTAGCTAGATTCTCATAAAAATCAATAGAAACAACATGAACTCCTACCTTATTTAACCTCCAAGATAGCCGAATGCCCTAGACAATTTCCTTCCTCTTTCCTTTTTTTGTTTCGGCTGTGCAAGAAGGTAAGGAAGATGAACACTCTTACCTTTATTTCCTTAAAGATGACCAATGCCTTAATCTTCAATTTCTTCTCTTTAGGTATGGCAATGGGGGAAAAGGAGGATGAACATACCTTGTTTCTACCACTCTTCCATTCTTTTAATTATTCTTTCTTCCATACTATAAAGCCATTAACTATTATCATGCTAAAATAAAATGCATATAATATCTATCAACCATCCTCATGGCCGGCCTAAATTAAAAGTGGTCCATTTGACATGCAAGTCCCTCATGTCAATAACTCACACATTATTTGGCCACTTTAAATTTCACCTATCACATTTTCAAGTCCTATCACATAGGTCCTTTCTTATAAATTAGCACCTAATTGATAAAATCAAGGCACGAAATATTCACACATACAAATTCCACATACAATAAGCACAGAATATAACATCTAATTATTTTTGCGACTTGGTTTTGTGGTCCCGAAACCACTTTCCGACTAGGGTCACATTAGGGGTGTCACATATATCAATAATCACGACACATCCATATTTCATTCTCATTACTAAGGCTCAAACACAAAACATTTATCAAACCTTTCCAATTTCGGCTCAATAGCCACACACAAAGAGCATGATTTCAATTGACTTTATAACTTAGTCCCTACGCACATTCGGCTGTCCGTCATAATATGACAAATCATTTCAATATAATTCAAGTAGGCCCTGTTTCACGAAAACCTAAATATCTCTTAACATACAACTCATATGACCGTTTTGTTTCTTCCATATGAAAGTAGATTCATCAAGGTTCATTTACATAATTTATTCACTATTTAATTCCATTCCTACTATTTTTAGTGATTTTTCACATCCACATCACTTCTGCTTTGTCAAGATCTGCTTTCAAGGTAACCTTTACCTACTTCATAATTTCTTTGATTCAACTAGCCCTTTTAGAATACATGGCACAAGGAATGATCATGACTAACCATTCCAATGGCTAATCGTTTCCAAACATTTCCATACCTCTTAATGAACAACATACAAAATGATTATGATACCATGCCAAAGTGTATATAAGCCATTTTCGCATGGCTATCCAAATTTATACAAAATCAAGGGGGTCTATGACCAACAAACGAAAAAGTAGTCCTATACATGCCATATCCAGAGTTCAACTAAAAGAGTACCAAAGGGCTTTGATAGTGTGGATGACTTTGACTTCGATGATCCCGAATCCGATAGCTAACGAACAAAATCTAGAAAACAAAGAGCCAAAGCAAAGGGGTAAGCAATTTAATGCTTAGTAAGTTTCAAGCAATGAAATCGGCTTTGACTAAAGTATTACGTTCACATAGCTAAATGAATCACTTTATTAATACACATTCTCATAATCATACTTACTTCACACTTCATCAACATATACACACACAAGGTATCAACCTATCTAAGAGCCGAAAGTTCGTTAGTCGATTGAACGAACACTATTTCAAACGAATCGACTTTTCCGATGCACATGTAAACATACCTTATCGTATGGGTTTTTCGAGCGTATTAATTGAATTTATTACAGCACCAAAACGCTCACCTTCAAACCAAGTCTCTTCGGAATTTAGCCGGATATAACCACAAACACAATTGCCTTCGGGTCTTAACCCGGATTTGGTAACTTGCACAAATGCCTTCGGGTCTTAGCTCGGATTTAACAACTCGCACGAATGCCTTCGGGTCTTAGCCCGGATATAACAACCCGCACGAATGCCTTCGGGTCTTAGCCCGGATATAATCACTAGCATAAATGCCTTCGGGACTTAGCCCGGGTATCATTCAAATGCTCATGTACACATATATCAATAATCACGACACATCCATATTTCATTCTCGTTACTAAGGCTCAAACACAAAAGATTTATCAAACCTTTCCAATTTCGGCTCAATAGCCACACACAAAGAGCATGATTTCAATTGACTTTATAACTTAGTCCCTACGCACATTCTATTGTCCGCCATAATATGACAAATCATTTCAATATAATTCAAGTAGGGTCATTACTCAAGACTTACCTCGGATGTTGTCGAACGATTTCGACGGCTATTCGATCACTTTTTCCTTTCCTTATCCAACTGTGGTCCTCTAAGCTCTTGAGCTAATTCACACAAATTTAACTTATTAAAATCTCATTATGATAGCTTATGGCCGAATATGACAAGGAGTTTAAATGGTCATATGGCCATCCTTTAGCTCAAATACACAATGGTCATGCACAATTTTAATCACAACAAGCAATTCAATACAATTCATTCAAACATCAAAGTGAAGCTCAAGGTACTTAGCCCTTATATACATTAGACATTAGAGTCACATGTGTACGAAATCACGAATCGAATTCAACACATTAGTTAGTACTCTCCTTAGCCAATTTTCCAAGCCAAGAATAGGCATCAATATGCTTGCCTCTAACCGAATGCATGCACACCACCCCCTTCATGTGGCGAATATGCATGTCCATGTTGAGGCCAATTATACACTTAATACCACACAAAAACAGCATACATTTTACTAACTAACGATTCCATATTGTAACTCAATACGCATCCATCATTTATTTCATAACCGAAACATCATCATATGCAAATATATACCTTGAGATAGTATATATGTCATACCAATACATCATGTGCAACATATATACATGTAGGTGCAAGGTAGAATCTCAAGTTGATTATAACTATCTCATATATTTTCATCATGGCGAATGCTCCTTCCACACCATTTACCTTCACAAAGCATGAATTTCATCATCCAACTTACAAGCTTACAATCTCATGAAGTTTAACCTCATAGTATCTATCAAACTCTCACTCATTAGCTTCTATCATAATCTCCAACAACACTACATAAACATATACTTCGTGGGTCTATGGTAGAACTAAGAAAGGAACTCATAGATATCAAGATGTAAGCAAACTACCATTATTTATCTAAGTTTAGCATGAAACACAACCATCACCCTTATTAATCTTTTATAGCCAAAAACCATACTCACCCCACTTAATCAAATTTCAACATGGTTTTCAAAAATCACTTAATATCTCATCAACATAACATCAACACCAAGCAAGAATGATACATCCATGGCCGAGTATCATCTCTATCACATAGCAAGATTTAGACCATGGGGCTAGGTAGAACTCAAGCTAACAACTAAAACATACATGCATCTCATGGAACATCATCAAACATACCTTAACTTAGATGCAAGTATGGCGAATATCTTCAACCTTTCTCCTTTCAAAACGCCAAGAAGAACCCAAGGATGAAGCTTTTCTTTCTCTCTTTTCCTTCCTAGTTTCATTAGCAAGAACATGAATGATGATCTCTTTTTTTTTTTCATTTCTTATTACTAACTTTTTATTTTATTGTTTCCTCCTATGATGCACCAACAAAACATGTCTATGACATGTTTTGCCCATAATTCTTTGTCATGGCCGGCCACCACTTATAAAAAGAGGGGTATTTGACATGCAAAACCATTGTTTTGCATGCATGCTTCAATTAGTCATCACACATTTCCCTATCCTACTTTCAAAGTTTACTACTAGGTCCTTTTTAGTGAAATTCACATTTATAACCCTAAATCAAATCAACAAAAATGTCACACACGAATTAACACATATCATAGGCATCAAAATGAATATTAAATTATTTTTATGCCTCGGTTTTGTGGTCCCGAAACCACATTCCGACTAGGGTCGTTTTAAGGCTGTCACACACATGGCTAGGACACGTCCGTGTGCTAGCCAGTGAGAAAAAAACTTGGACATTCTATTTCTGACATCAGCAATCCATAAGGGCCACACGGCCAAGGCATACGGCCGTGTGCTAGGCCGTGCCCTTCACACGGCTGAGACACACGATCGTGTCTCTATCCGTGTGTTTACTACCATACATACGGGCTTAAAATTTTACGTGTAGGGGACACACGGCTAAACAACATGCCCATGGGGCTGACCGTGTGTCACACACGACCTAGACACACGTCCGTGTGTCTACCCATGAGGACAAAATGAGGCTATTTACCAAGCCTCTTTGCCACCCTTACAAACACCTATTTATATAAGATCAACCAAGTTCAATACCAACATAATATGCATAACCAAAACAACCATAACCATTAGAAATTTGCATCATCACATTGAATAATAATTAGCATTAGCCAACATTCATGCCCTATACAAAATGAGTATCATAATCACATATGAGCCAACACATTTTGGCTACTTAACAAAACGCTAAAAAAAGGACTCGAGTCCTTATACATGCCAGTAAACAAAACAATTAAACTAACTATACCAAAGTCTTGAGTGATAGTGTGATTGAAGCTTTTGATGTTACCGGATCCCCGATGCTAGCTTCGCGGCACTATAAGGAAAGAAAAGAAAGGAAGGTAAGCATGTAAGCTTAGTAAGTACATATATGCAAATAAAGTGTAATTAAAAGAAAACATATTTATCAAACGATAAATTGACATGCATAAAAGATTTGAGTCACTTAGACTTTTCAATCTTATTCTTCCTTTCATTCATATATGCTTAAAGACATCTCATCATAGACTCAAGATTTATCCATGAGTTTAGTCTACGTACCTCATCAAATTTTCACCAACTAAATCTTTGCATTACCCATTGAACGTTCGGAATACATAGGAATACGTAGGGAATTTTCATATAAATGCCATATAGATAGTTAGGGCCACCTCATACTATGATGTGCTCATATTTGAGCTACTCACAAGCCTTTTTATCAAGTAAGGACCAGGACCCCATGGCTATTATGTAACGTTTGCTCATTGAGCCACTCACGGGCCTATGCACAGAGGCAATACCCGGACCCACGTTACATATAAAAATCATCTCATGAACTCAGACTCAACTCATGAGTTCAGACCACATAATTTTCATGACATGCCCCTTCGTATCTTATGCTATGTCCAGGGTTCAACAGTATTTCATGTTTAACCGAATAGCATCGCATTTGCTCGCAACGTATTATACTCGAAGAACATGTCATTTACACATTCATGGCAACAGTTTAAACTTTAGATACATAACCACAATAAGCTAATTGCACATGTACATTATCAAGGTAGTTTTAAATAAGTTTTGTTCACACATTATTTACATATGTACTTACCTCGATACAAAATGATGAAAACGAGCTTAATCCTCGTAAACTTTATTCTTACCCCGATCAAGACCCGAATCATGTTTCTCTTGATCTAAATTAATAAAATTCATTTATTTCATCATCACATCGATTTATACATTCAAATTTCATAATTGGGCAAAATGACTATTTTGCCCTTAAACTTTCACAAAATGACCATTTTACCCCTATGTTTTAAAATCGATTTTTATCAGACTTCTTCATATAATAAGCCTAGCCGAACCCTTTTACTCTTATATAAATCCAAAATTTCCACTATTTCACACATTTATCATCTATTTTACAACTTATACAAAATAGTCCCTAATAGGGTTTTCATGAGAAGTCCCTTCACAAAAGTTGTTTATTATGCATCTAAGATTCATATTCTTCCATAAAATTTCAGTTATCAACACACATGCTTTCATGGTAAAACCCTAGACTCTTGTCTATCTTGCAAAATAGTCCCCTCATTTGAAAGCTTATGCTTCAAGGGGTGCGAAAATGTAAAAATCATTAAGAGAACTCATGAGAATCACTTACTTGTAAAGGCTTAGAGTTGTTGAAATTTTGAACCTCAAAAACCCCTCTAATGGCTGAAAATTTTGATGGTAGGAGAAGAGAATGAAAGGATGAAGTCATCTTGTCTTATTTTATTCAATTAAGTCACCAAACCACCTAAACTTTTGACTTTTTGACCAAATTGTTCCTTGTGGCTGGCCAAGATCTTAGGAAAGGGTCTAATTACCCTTTAAAATCCCCCAAATTAAGGTTCATAGCAATTTAACACCTTTAGCTAACAATTTAAGACTTTTTACTTTATGCGATTTAGTTTTTTTCTCAATTAAGCAAGCAATCGCTAAAATTAATTCACCAAAATTTTCATGTACTTATCTAATCATGCTACAATACATAAAATAGTATAAAAATAATTTCCTCAACCTCGGGTTAGTGGCTCCAAAACCACTATTCTGACTAGCCCCAAAGTCAAGCTGTTACAAAAACAGTAATAGTCTCGCCCCACAAGTCTATCCAGCATCTAGTCCAAAAACGGCAAAGGAAAGTGATCTTTCCTAGTTGCCTTGTTCAGCTTCTGGTAATCGATGCAAATTCTCCATCCCGTAACTATTCTAGTCGGTATCAACTCGTTATTCTCATTTTTTATTACTATAATACCATCTTTCTTTGGCACGCACTGGACTGGACTTACCCATGAGTTGTCTGAGATGGGGTAAATTATACCCGCATCTAACCACTTGATGATTTCTTTCTTTACTACGTCTTTCATAATGGGGTTCAGTCTTCATTGTCGATCAATTGTCCCATTTTTTCCATCTTCAAGGATAATATTGTGCATGCATACAGATGGACTAATTCCGCGAATATTGGCTATGGTCCATCTGATAGCCTTCTTGAATTGTTTCAACACCAGGACGAGTTTCTCTTCTTGCTCACTAGTTAATTCTGCTGAAACAGTCACAGGCAAAGTAGAAGCGTTACCTAAATAAAAATATTTTAAATGTGAAGGTAGTACCTTGAGTTCTAATTTAGGTGGCTTATCAATTGACGTTTTTGGTTGGGCATAATCCCTTTTCTTTAATTCCAAAGATTCAAAATAGGATTGCAGATTAAAATCCCTTTTGATTAGCTTCTAACAACGCTAAGTATTTATTCTCCTCTTCATCATTCGGAGGATTTGATGTCAAAATTTGTTCCAATGGATCCTCAACATAGTTGAGCTCCTTCTCCACTATTAAATCCTCTAAATCGAATACTGCAGAACAAACATCAATTGTGTTAGGAAATCGCATAGACTTAAAAACGTTAAATGTTACCTAATAATCCTGAACACACCTAGTAAGCTCGCCCTTCTGCACATCAATAAGGGTCTTTCCGGTTGCTAAGAACGGTCTTCCTAAGATAATTGGCACTTCTTTGTCTGCTTCAAAGTCTAGAATAACAAAATCAGCAGGGAAGATAAATTTATCTACACGTACCAATACATCCTCAATTTTTCCTTCTAGATGTGCTAAAGATCGATCTGTTGGTTAAAATTGTAATCGTAGTAGGTTTTATTTTTCCTATCCCTAACTTCCTAAATATTGACATAGGCATCAAGTTAATACTCGCACCTAAGTCACATAATGCCTTACCACAATATGTTGCTCCAATGTTGCAAGGTATGGTAAAACATCCAAGATCTTTCAACTTTGAGGGTAATTTGTCTTGAAGATATGCACTGTATTCCTTCGTCAGAGCTACCGTCTCAAATTCTCCAAGTCTTCATTTTTTGGACAGTGTATCCTTTATGAATTTGACGTAGTTTGGCATTTGCTCAAGTGCTTCAACCAACAGGATGATGATATGAAGTTACTTGATTACGTTTAGGAAATTCTTGAATTGAATCTCTTGCTTCTGCTTTTGAAGTCTTTGAGGGTAGGGTGGTGGTGGTTTCTTTACTGAAACTGGTCGATTCATCTTTTATGGCAATTCTGCATCTAACGGAGTTATTAATTGATTAGAATTAACTGGTTCTAAAATTACCTTGTTGGGTTTTGCATATTCTGGTTCTTTTGAAACTGGAATTTCAACACTCGGTTAAACTTCCTCTAAATCTTGAGTGTCAGCTTACTCCTTTTCAGCTTCGATGGTGTTGGGCTCTACTGTCTTTCCATTCCTCAATGTCAACGATTTGCAATTCTCTTTCTCCAGATTCCTCAGATTCTCCATATCACTAGGTAAAGCACCTTGTGGTCGGTTCCAGAATTCAATAGTAAGCTGCCCCACTTGATTCTCCAAATTTCTTAAAGTAGCGTCATTTTTCACCATGTATGCCTACAATAAATTCTCTAAGCTATTGGATGATTCAGCTTAAGCTGGTTTCTGAACTTGTTGGGGAAAACTAGGCGGCTGGGTTGGTCTAGGTTGGGCGTAAGTGTTACTGGTTCTAGCCCTTTGGTTACTCCAAGAAAAATTAGGGTGATTTCGCCATGATGGGCTATAGAAATTGGATTGCAGTCCTTGCCTTCCATGATGTTGGTTCTGATTACCTATAACAGCCCGATTTAGACCCTAATCGAAACGGTGGTTTAGGGAACAAAAATCTGAGTCAGAAAAATATTTTAAAATTATTTTCTGTGTTTATTTTGTGTGAATTTATATCTGTGAAATTTATTTGTTTTAATTTTTTGTTTGAGTGTCCGATTAAATAAAAGGGCTTAATCGCGTAAAATGAAAATTTGGTGGTTAAATGTGAAAGTGCTTATTTGTTGATGTCCTTGTAAGTGGAGGCATTTATGATGCAATTAGACTAAAAGTAAATATGGTGCACAGTCATGACCTTAGCATATAATGGTTTATTATTTAATGTTAAAGGTTAAATAAGTAAAATAAAAAAACATATTAATATATGTTATATTAAAACATAAAATAAGGCATGTTCATTATTTTCTTCTTACACCGATTATAAACAAAAGAAACAAAGAAAGAATAAGGGCTAGGTTCGGCTATCTTTCTCACCTTGATTCAAGGTTCGTACTTAGTCAGTTTTTGATAATTTTTATGTTTTTGGGATTGTTGCTTCGAGTACTACAAAACCCAATCTTCAATTTTGATTTTGTTGAATATTTTGAATTGTGCCATTGTTGATAGTTGGTGATTTTTGTTGTTTGAGGATGAAAAATGAAAGATATGTTTTAGATTAACATGTTTTGTATTGGAGTTTTTGATGATTTTGAGTAATTAGGACTAAATTGCAAAAATAATAATTTGAGGGACTAAAATGTGAAATTAATGAAATATATGGATTTGTATGGTAATGGGTAAGATTCGGCCAAACATAAGTATTTGGAAATTTTGTGTATTTTGTATAGTAGGGACTAAATTGTAAAAATTGTAAATGTGAGGGGTAAAATGGTAATTTACCCATTTATGTGTTTTTGGACTAAATCAAGAACCAAAGAAATCGGATTTGGACCAGGGAAAAATGAAAGTTGTCAACTAGTAGCCCCGTCCCGTTTTACTACGTCCGAGGTAAGTTTATAAGCAAATAGACATGTTTAATTATAGTTAAATGTAAATATTATATACTGTTATGAAATATGTGAACATATACATAGCTTTGGCCGAATATAATTAAATTTGGCTACTACACTTTCGAGTTCGATTCGACCGAGATACGACGTCTGAAAGCCCTGTATGAACCTTAGGAATAGCTAGGATATGTATGTCATGACATAAGATTCCGATATGTGTGTGCGAGTAAGACCATGGCATCGATTTATGATTCTGATATGTGTTTACGAGTAAGACCCTATTTGGGACAGTGGCATCGATATGTGGTTACATGTAAGACCACGTCTGGGACATTGGAATTGTACGGTTTATGTGATTATTCGAGTGTCCTATCCAATTGTGAACGGTTCATCGGGAAAAGGTAAATCGCGATCGAATGTGTAAATAAGTTAAAAAGCCAAGTATGGTTTAGCTTGTTAGCTATTGTTAATGAGGTATGTGTGAGACTTGAAATTTAATAAGTTTTATGTGATGCAAAAGACAAATATATACGAAATAAACAAGTATATTGCCTTGAACAAATATTATGAATATTATGGAATTAATTTTGGATATATAAATATATATGTGATCATACATTTGTTCGGTCATACTAGTAGTAAATGTATATGACATTGTTATTTGGATTCTTGTACTTATGCGAATAAGTATGTATATGTGTTTGATTGTAAAGTGATGCTATAACCTAGAAAGTTGATTTCACATTCAGTTAATATGGTTGTGATAGCATTCGGCTATGGTAGTAATAAGCATGAAAATGCTATCATTTATTTCACTTATAAATTCGAAGTTAAGATTGGCATTGTTAATACAATTCAGCTTAACTTTAAATGAATTGATTATATCTTGAAATTGTTTATTTGCTTTAAACTTACTAAGCTATGTTAGCTTACTTGTGTATATGATTCTTTGTCTTATAGATTTTGAAGTCAAGCTACAAGCTCGGGAGACTTTCAGCCAAGTTCATCACACTATCTACTGTCTTGGTACCTTAATAGCTAAACTTAAATTATGGCATGTATAGGCTGGAACATATTTTTGAAGTGTTGATTTTGGTTATGTAACTAAGGCCATGCAAAAATGGCTTGCTACTTATGTTTAGATTTAATTTTATATGTGATCATACATTTGTTCAGCCATACTAGTAGTAAATGTATATGACATTGTTATTTGGATTCTTATACTTATGCGAATAAGTATGTATATGTGTTTGATTGTATAGTGATGCTATAACCTAGAAAGTTGATTTCACATTCAGTTAATGTAACATCCCGAAATAGGGCCTAAACAGAATAATGGTTGCGAAACCACGAATTCGGGGTCAAAAAAAATTATTCCTATTAAGTTTTAAGGTTTATTCATTAATTGAATAATTGTGTGAAAATTTCGTGAAGAAATTTTATGTATAAGTGCCTAATTTGATAATTAGAACTAAATTGTAAAATTAGCAAAATGTACGTTCTAGATAATAAAGGGGATTTAATTGAAATGGGTTCTTAAAGTGGAGGTCCTTATTTAGTAATTAGACCATTATATTTAAATTTGGACAAAAATGGGCAAGAATAGGACAAATTTTAAAGAAAAGCCTTTAAGGGCATTTTGGTCATTTAGTAATTAAAAGAATTAAAAAGGGAAAATAAAGCCAAAATTGGTCCATCTTCTTCATGGAGGCCAAATATAGCATGGGGGAAGCCATGGTTAGGGTTTCCAAGCTTTCCAATCTCAATAGTAAGTCTATTCTAGCCTCGTTTTTAATGTTCTTTACGTTTTTGGAGTCCCGGTAACTTGATTTAGCTTATTCTAGCAATAATTCATGCTAGGGTTCATATTTGGAAAAATACCCATAGGTTAAATTTGTTTATTTTGATGTTTTATGGTAGAATATAAAGCTTGAAATTATGTTAAACAACTTTTGCTAAGCGATTTTAAGTGGAAACAAGTAAAACGACATAATCGGTAAAAATACCTAATGTTCATAAGTACATGACAGAGTGGGAATTTGATGTTTCCATCGAAGGGAAAATGTTCATCGTGTCATAAAACATACTAAAATGGATAAAATTTAATTTTCGAGCCTAGGGGAAAAATAGTAATTCTGCAAAGGTTGAGGGGCAAAATTGTAATTTTGCCAAATTTTGAGTTAGGGAATGTTTAGAATAGTACATTAATTAAATAAGTGAAATATGATGTTTTAGATCCCGGAGAGTGAGATTTGGACCTAGAACGCGAGAAAAATCAAAAATCGAGAAAGTTAGTAAAATGGTTGTTTTGGTATCGAGGTAAGTTCATATGTTTAATAAGCATTTAATTATGCATATTTGAATGATAAATTGATATTTTGGCCATAAATACTTTAGTATTGAGTTTTAGATATAATGATTAATGTTCGATAATAATTCGATATTGGAAAGAGAACTTGTATAATTTATATGTAAGACCATATTTTGTATTATGGTTTTGTATGATAACAAGAAAGTATTGACTAGCATAGTTTGATGAGAATAAGTTAAGTTGATGATATAATGAGATTGAGAATGTAAGTATGTAAGTTGAGTAGCATTTTATTATTATGCAATTATTGTTAGTAGTATTGTTATTACTGAGTTATGCAACTAACCTTGAGAATTTGAGCAAGTATGTTTCAGCTATGACTTGACAAGGCATTGATATCTCAAAGTCCATGGTTGTACCATGGCAATTAAGGAAGAATTTATGGAAAATTCCATGTTTATAACATGGCATTTAAGAAGGAATTGACGGTTAAGGATACAATGTAAGACCATGTCAAGACATGGCATTGGCAAGGCAAGGATCCCGTGTAAGACCATGTCAAGACATGGCATCGGCATTGATTGAGGACTCTATGTAAGACCACATCAAGATGTGGCATTGGCACTAAGACAAGGATACCATGTAAGACCATGTTTGGAACATGGCATTTGGTAAGAAAAGGATACCATGTAAGACCATGTTTGGAACATGGCATTTGGCATTTGGTAAGACCATGCCAAGGCATGGCATTGATAAGTTCTATAAGGCAAGGAAATCATGTAAGACCATGTCATACATGGCATTGATGAGTTACTATAAGGAAAAGGTCCCATGTAATACCATGCCAAGGCATGGCATTGGTGAGTTCATAAGGCAAGGATACGACGCAAGACCATGTCAAGACATGGCAACGGTAAGTTCAAAAAGGAAAAGGTTCCCGAGTAATCCAAAGAGTAAGTCAAGGAAACGACAAGGTGAGAACATGAAGAAAGAGTATAGGTATGCATTTAAGGCTTATTTAATATTGAGATTGTAAGTAATTGAGATTATCAAGTAAGTATTAAGTAAGTGATGAGTTTTCAGTTATGCTTGTGACACTTTATGACATGATTGGCAATATGCCTATATTACGAAAGAGTACTCATGTGTTAAGTGAGATGTTGCAGGTATGTAAGCAAGCTATTAAGTAAGGTGCCTTTTGTATTCTGAGCCTTTGGTAAGGTTACCGATGAGTAAGATGGGAAAGTAAGAACTAAACATTATTTAAGCAAATTATGACAGCATAGTAGTAAGCTAAATTGATTGCTAATGCTTATTATTTTACATGTGAACTTACTAAGCTTTATAAGCTTACTTCTTTCACTTTCCCATGTTTCAGAGTACTTAAAAACAAGCTCGGGTTGGAGGTCATCGGAGATCACTTCACACTATCGACTATCAAGTTACCACATGGGTATCGTCGTTTACAAACGTTCTAGTTTATGGCATGTATAGGGACTTAGCCGTTTTGTGTGTATGTCCTTATGATATGGCTAAATAATGGTATGTAAATATTTGATAATGATTAGCTATTGAAATGGCTAATGAAGAACATGTTTTGGTGTAACACCCATAACCCGTATCGATCGCCGGAAAAGGGTTACGAGGTATTACCAGACGAAACATAACTTCCGAATAATCATATGCATAATTTTATTGAAACTCTTAAAACAGATCATTATTAATATAAATAAAACTAAATTAATCTCTTTGCAAATCATTTTGCGGTACTTTCTAAACACATAATCAGATTTATAATTCATAAGCAATAAGCACTGAACATATCATTTTTTATCTCATTGTATTTGTTCATACCATAAATATAATATAATATTACAATCTATAAACACATATATAAGACATAATAAATAAAGATATTCAAACACATCTCATTTTTGACAAGTTCCATTTGGCACCATTTAGAAAATAACAAACTTAATTCTTTATAACTTAAAGTACTATTCATTTAGTCACTTTACAAAACTTCGGCCGAATATAGTAATGGATATTTCAATGTCCACTTTTAACTTACTAAATCTCTTTACAAGCGTATGTTCTTACATAGAACTAATTCCAAACATTATCCAAAATTTTCATATCATATTAAGAACAATACAACTATGTATTTGCAATATAACAAACTTCATATTCAAGACCAGTTCAACAAATACATATTCAACTACGCACATACCATTATATATAAATCAACCCATCACTTCATATACTTATATGTAAATATATATAAATACCAAATCGTGATTAATTTACCAACATAATTCTTATCCATTTCTTTACTTAATGAAAGAATTTTAATAAGCTAACATATTCATTATATATAAATATCATGTCTTAAACATATATCTCTTACGCTGCAATAATTATTAATAAACTAACATAATTTGAAAACACACAACAAAGCATCTAAATTTACTATTCAAATGGTCAAAATCCAAATACAATTGTTGAATATAAACAAGTTAAATTCATATGCTTTAAAATACATATAGGAAATATACTTTTTCCAAATCACAAGACCATATTAAGTCATTTTATATTCGGCTATTCAATAAAAGTACACTATGAATCAAATTTTATACCTATCATTATAAAACCAAAGTTTTAGCCATATATGCACAAATTCCTATTTCTCAATAAAACCAAATACAAGACATATTTGAATCAATAAACTCATGAGTAAAATATCAAACATAACCATACTTATATATACCAAAACCAAATCAACCAAAACCACAACCAAACATAATAATCAAGCCAAAGCATAAATTCTAAGATTAACAAAATGGACAAGCCATTTTCGCATGGCTTATACATATATATACAACTTCAACCATATTCGAAAAGTAGTATAGCCTATACATGCCATAGGTTTCTAATTCAACTTTTAAAAGTACCGAAAACAGTCAATAGTATGATAGACTTCATTGACGATCCCTGAGCCTGCAACTAGTCTCCAAAATCTATAAATAGAACTAAAAATACACACACACAATAAGCTATCTTAGCTTAGTAAGTCAAAAGCAAACATTAACTCAATAACAATAATAATTTAATAAGACATAACCAAACCATACTTGCAAATTCAAATATCCACATATAACTAAACATGAATTAAGTTTTGTCCAAACATGCATTCGTTCTTTGTCCAAAATCATCTTTCATACTCAATATCAATAAAAATTTCACTTGATCAAATACATACGATCATAATACATTTATACAATTCACATTTCCTTAGTCATAATTTCACATTCAATTACCATATAAACAAATGCACATGTAAAATTTGGCATAAGTATGAAATTCACATTTCCATATCATACATATATATATATATATATATATCATTAAACCAAATATGACCAATCATATACTTAAACTTATGGTTTCATTCACTTCATTCATAGCTTAATTCTTAATTCAAATATTATCTTAATGGCATTGATAATTTATTAAGGCATAACCAAGCCATACTTATGAAATTTAATTACCAAACATTTATCTATTCATAAATTATAACTTCCAAACACACATTGCTTCATTAACATGTTTAATATCACATAGACCTTATTTTGCCGAATATATATATACTTCCCTAAAAACACGTTCTAAGGTTCACATTTCAAATACCTACTAATCGAATGCACATAAATCATTTAATATCAATATGAATTTCACATTTCAATTTATTCTTCATGTAACATTAGGCCAAATATAAGCTCAAAAATCAAACATTAATATCACATACTTGTACATTAATCCACATATATATTTTCATATACACAATCACTACCATTAACGTCATATATAACTTGTATCACATATCAAATAATCAACTTACCTTATATCCAAAAAGGTAATAAATTGTCACATACCTGTTCATTTTAACTTGTTTCCACATTCATTCGTAACTTATCCTGGCCCCTTGAACCATTCAGAATTAAAAAGGATACTCAGATTATAACACATATCGTACAATGCCAACGTCCCAGACATGGTCTTACATGTAATCACATGTCGATGCCACTGTCCCAGACAGGGTCTTACACGAATCACAATTACGATGCCAATGTTCCAGACATGGTCTTACTCGAAATCACATATCGATGCCAATGTCCTAGACGTGGTCTTACACGAGAACACATATCAGAAATCCTATGTCATGACATGTGTATCCTAGATATTCCTAAGGTTCGTACGGGGCTTCTCGGACGTCAAATCTTGGTCGAATCGAATCGTAAACATAGTTCCCAAGTGTACACATATTTGGCTATCATTTATACATTCTTCAATATATCAATTCAGCACATGTAACTTATTTTTATTAAAAAAAATAACTGTGTTTATTTGCTTATAAACTTATAACTGTGTTTATTTGCTTATAAACTTACCTTTGACAACGGTAATCAGAACGGGACGATTAATTGACGATTTTAGTTTTTCCTCCGATCCAAATCTGATTTCTTTGGTTCTTGATCTAAATGTATTCAAAATAAACTAATTCAATATAATTTCATTCAATTTAGTCCAAAAACACATAAATGGGCAAATTACCATTTTACCCCTAATATTTACACTTTTTACAATTTAGTCCCTATTGCACAAAACACAAAATACACAAAATTTCAGCATACCCATGTTGAGCCGAATTTTACCCACTCTCAAGTAAATCCATATATTTCATTTATTTCACATTTTACTCCCTCAAATTATTATTTTTGCAATTTAGTCCTAATTACTCAAAATCATCAAAAACTCCAATACAAAACATGTTAATCTAAAACATATCTTTCATATTTCATCATCAAACAACAAAAATCACAAGATCTCATCCATGGCATAACTCAAAATATTCATCAAAATCAAAAATTCAAGCATGGGTTTTGTAGTACTCGAAGCAACGATCTCAAAAACGTAGAAATTATCAGAAATCGAGCTAGTTACATACCTTGATTAAGCTTCCAAAGTGCCAAATATCTAAAGCTTTCTTTTCTTTCTTTCTTTTGTTACATTCGGTCAAAAGTATGAACACATTCACATTGCTTTTAATTATCTTATAATATATTGTATATACTATTTACTAATTTACATATTTAACCTTTAAAGTTTAATTAGAAAACCATATATAACATAACTAAAACCGTCCACAAATATAATAAATGGCCTTATTACAACATTAGTACTTCATATTGTAAAGACAATATCAATTAGGCATCATTCACATTTAATCATTAAATTTTCATTTTGCGCAATTAAGTCCTTTTAATTAAATCAACACTCAAATGATAAAATTAAAACACGAAAATTTCACACATATAAATTCACACATAATAAACACTGAAAATAATTTTTAAATATTTTTCTAACTCGGATTCTTGGTCCCAAAACTATCATTCCAAATAGGGTCTAAATCAGACTGTTACATTTGGTGTTATGTATGCCTAAATGGTAGTTAATACAAAGAAATCATGAAAAAGTGAAATTAGCATTAAAACAGTATTGAACAGCTGCAGTGACGTGATCTTGAAAAATCACCAAGAATAGTAGAAATGGAATTAGGTGATGAATAAGATATAGAATTAAAGCTTATTGAGTCTATTTTTATATGAAGGAAACAGAGTAAGCAAAAGAAGTGTATATTAAGAGATATTTGAATTTTAGTAAGATAGGGTCAGAGCGATTTCTGAATCCCCTATTCTAAATTTGTAAATTCACTAAAAATTGTAAAAAAAAATAATTAGGAGTTATAGTTTCTATTTCTAAATTCCTTTGTGAATCTTCTTTCAATAGAAACAAACGACATGGTTATTTGAGTTTTGTACAGGGAGAAAATTGATTCTTAGTGAGGAGAGGTCAGAGTAGTCGAGTAATGCAATAGGGGAAATTTTAACTAATAAACTGTACTAATTAAATGGACCAAAAATTATAGAAACAATTTAATAAGAAGATATATGAGTCTAGTTTCAGGGAAAATTAATGAATTTAAATTTTGAGTTTTTTGACTCGAGTTATGATTTATTTAGTGACTATGATGCAGGTGGGCAGTTTTATAAGGAATAATGAAATAAATTGTTTTGATTGGTCTAAGTATTCAGAAAATTTTTAATGTTCCCAGTTTGGTCCCGACCCGTTTCAATTGCATGTTTTAAGGTCTCGAGGACCCTTTTTCCGGACATATTGAATGAATGTAAATAAATTAATTTTAAAAGCAAATTTTATGTCTCGAATTAGTAAGTTAAGTCAGGTAACGCCTCGTGCTCACTCCGGCGACGGTCTCGGGTAAGGGGTGTTACATTTATTGGTATGAGAACAAAGGTTTAATCAGTTCTTAGAATATTCAGTATGAGTAAGAGTCCTGTAACACCCCAAACCTGGCCTGGAAGTTTGGCTCGAACTTGGCGTGTCACTTTGAAGTGTTTTCGAAAACCATGTTTCCATTAAAAACCCTTCTTAATAATTAAAAACTTATACCCTTTTTAAAACCTTGTTAGAAAACCTCAGCTGAATAACATTCTTAACAACTTTGTAAAAATCTTGGTAGTTGCGGAAACTTACTTTAAAAACAATTGCGGTTACGTGATGTTTTGAATAACGATGAGTTGCTTTGGAAAATCGTGTTCTAATACTAGCAATTATAAGAACAATAAATAAAATTCCAAATTTGAAATCTAGAAAATTACAACGGCTTTACTACAACCCACATAAAATAATTTAAAGGTAATAATCAAAACTGTAACATAACAGTGTGTGTGGCTTCCTCCGAGCCCCTAGCAACCCCGATCCATCTAAGGCTGGAAATTACGAAAGGTTAATAAGCGGGTGAGTTTACGAAAACTCAGTGTGAAATCCCTACTATAAAAGGAACATCAGTCATCTAAAAGAATTAAAAGTCTAGCCCCAGCCTTACTTACAATTTCAGTACCAATCGGGTCTTAGCCCATTACAACAGACAGACCAGATGGACCTTAGCCCATTACGAATAAGAAACATTATCGAATTGGAACCAAAATGAGAATCGAATCGAATCGATGTGTAATCGAATCGTAACCAATATTAGTAACAGAATCAAAATCAGAATCAGAATTAGGTGATAGAATCAGAATCAGAATTAGTAATGTAATCGAATCGAATCAAGATTAGTAATGTAATCGAATCGAATCGTAATTATATGACGTAATCGAATCGAATGTGAATGCAATCTAGCCGTATACACCCCCGTACCAACCTTACACCATGTGGGGAGACAACTCGACCCACCCATCCGCTACACACCACAGAATTTGCAGCATGGCTGCCAGAACAGATATCGTGATAGAGTCACCAGATACAGATATTGTGGCAGAGCCACCAGAATCAGATAATGTGGCAAACCCACCTAACAGAATACGTGGCACAAAGCCATAGATAACTGTAATAACTTCGGCACATAGCCATCAGTGACGGTAATATAACTGGCGCACAACCTTCGGTAAATATGATCGACACAGAGTCGTCAACAAATATGTTAGGCACATAGCTACAGGTAAATACGTTTGGCACGAAGCCATAGTCAAGATGGCAGAAAGCCATATTTAGGTTGGCATAGAGCCATTAACAACGGGTCTATAATCGGCACGAAGCCCACAACAACGGCACACAGCCTTCGGTAGCGTGATCGGCACTTAGCCATCGATCGGTCAATGATATTGTGTGAGTCACCAAATACAAATATTGTGGCGAGCCACCGTAAGCAGAATATTTGTGGCATAGTCACCGTAACGCTTCCTCCGTACAAAATCCCAACCCATGCAACATGTCATGTATGCGAATGTCATGCCCATATTTGAATCAAACAATCACAGTCAAGTCATTCATATCACCAAAATATATTCACAATCAAATCCACAAACACACAAATCCAAGTCGGTCACTTGCCCACAAGGGCAAAAGCAGTCATTTAACACCCTAGGGGCAAAATGGTAATTTTACCCCACAAGGGTATCTCGGTAATTCTACCCTGCAGGGTATTTTAGTATTTCTACCCTATAAGGGTATTTCGATAATTCTACCCTACAGGGGTATTTTGGTAATTTTATCCTATAAGGGTATTTTAGTAATTCTACCCTATAGGGGTATTTCGGAAATTCTACCCTACAGGGGTATTTTAGTAATTTCATAATCAAGGGTAAAACGATAATTCTATAAATCGAGGGTAAAACGATAATTTTGTAAACTGAGCGTAAACCAGTAATTCTGTAAACCAAGGGTAAAACAGTAATTTTACAAATCGAGAGTAAAACGATAATTCTGTAAATCGAGGGTAAAATAGTAATTCTATAAACTGAGGGTAAAATGGTAATTCTGTAAATCGAGGGTAAAACAAGAATTTCGTAAACTGAGGGTAAAAAGGTAATTTCGTAAATCGAGGGTAAAAGCAGTAATTACGTAAACCGAGGGTAAAAGCAGTAATTCAAACCGAGGGTAAAACGGTAATTCGTAAATCGAGGGTAAAAGCAGTAATTACGTAAACCGAGGGTAAAAGCGGTAATTTTGTAAATCGAGGTAAAACAAGAATTACGTAAATTGAGGTAAAAGCGGTAATTTTGTAAATCGAGGTAAAAGCAGTAATTACGTAAACCGAGGGTAAAATGGTAATTTGTAAACCGAGGTAAAATGGTAATTTCAGAACCGAGGGTAAAACAGTAATTACGTAAATCGAGGGTAAAACAAAGAATTACAGAACCGAGGTAAAATGGTAATTACGTAAATTGGGAGTACTTTGGTAATTTTACAAGTCGAGGGCATTTCAAGAATTGGTAAACTAAAAGTATTCTAAACATGGATAACAATACGAATGGGCCTAAAGCCTATTCTCGGCCCAAATGGGCCCACGCTCGTGTGGCCCTTTTAGCCCAAACCTAGCCACAGATATTCGATTCACCTAGCCTAGTCCAATATTTACTACACAATCAAACAACTTATCCAATTGGGCCGTAGGCCCATTGGGCCCATATGGCCCCTTTCGCCCATCATGACCAAGTAGCCATCCAACGACAAGAGTAGTGATAAATACACACCGATTGGAGACTGGAGTTAATCCACGCTCTGAGCACTCTTAGCCGACGCCCAACCCAAACGAAAGCACGCCATAAAGCGAAAGGATCACCCAAAAGGTACCTTTACTCTCCTCATGGTTCTCTCTATTTAAAGCCGACTTCCCATCCACTCTTATGTTAGCTTCCGATGTGGGATCCTCCAACATCGAGTTTAAATTCAACACCAACTCTTGCCGCCCCCTGTTAGCAAAATAAATGCTCTTTGCTTGCTATGGGATTCTAACTCATGCCTCCCCTCAAATGCTCCACACGCCACTTGCCACTAAACCATAAGGTTTTTTGTGTCACAATTTCTCCAACAATATTCTTAAGGCCTACCTACTACACCCAGGGTTTGATTCACCTTAAACCAAATTTTTTGCTAGAGTCAAGGTTTAAACCCAGGACTTCTCCAACACTTCTCAACACACTTAACCACTAAAACAAGCCTTCATTAATGAAATTTGCATGCACAACAGAATATTATAAGCTGCCTTCAACCGCTCCCATGCTCAAGGCCCAAAACTTCTAGGCCCAAATTCAGGGTGTTACAACTCTACCTTCCTTAAAGAAATTTCGTCCTCGAAATTTCCATCTAACAGGGTAGTCGTGTAACATCTACCCCACTACGCTACCGCTGCGCACTCTGATTCTACTATCACTATCACACTTTAAATAGAACTTGAAACATCTCATACATACAACACTCATTCACTGAAGTAGACACATATTTATCACACATATATACAATTTCTATATCCAAACATCACATCCACAAAAAATAAATACCAAATTTAAATTCAGACCAATATCTAAGGAATCCATAGTATTTCAATTTCTAAATAGACAAAAGTATTCAGAAGACTTACGGATTCGGCGCCGGAGACTCGGTGTGCCACACTTTTTAAGAGAAATACTTCAAACAGACCACGTGGTTGAAAATAATTTTCTAAAATTCAACCTTTGAAAACCCAATCCATAGCCGAGTTGTTGCAACCCAGGCTCTGATACCACTAAATGTAACACCCCAAACCCGGCCTGGAAGTTTGGCTCGAACTTGGTGTGTCACTTTAAAGTTTTTTCGAAAACCATGTTTCCATAAAAAACCCTTCTTAATAATTAAAAACTTATACCCTTTTTAAAACCTTATTAGAAAACCTCAGCTGAATAACATTCTTAACAACTTTGTAAAAATCTTGGTAGCTGCGAAAACTTACTTTAAAAACAATTGCGGTTACGTGATGTTTTGAATAACAGTAGTTGCTTTGGAAAATCATGTTCTAATACTAGCAATTATAAGAACAATAAATAAAATTCCAAATTTGAAATCCAGAAAATTACAACGGCTTTACTACAACCCACATAAAATAATTTAAAGGTAATAATCAAAGCGTAACATAACAAAGGTGTGTGGCTTCCTCCGAGCCCCTAGCAACCCCGATCCATCTAAGGTGGAAATTACGAAAGGTTAATAAACGGGTGAGTTTACGAAAACTCGGTGTGAAATCCCTACTATAAAAAAGGAATCGGTCATCTAAAAGAATTAAAAGTCTAGCCCCAACCTTACTTACAATTTCAGTACCAATCGGGTCTTAGCCCATTACAACAGACGATTACGGATGGACCTTAGCCCATTACGAATAAGAAACATTATCGAATTGGAACCAAAATGAGAATCGAATCGAGAATCGAATGTAATCGAATCGAATCAATATTAGTAATGTAATCGAATCGAATCGAATTAGGTGACAAAATCAGAATCAGAATCAGAATCAGTATTAGTAAAGAATCAGAATCAGAATCAGAATTACGTGACAAAATCATTATCAGAATGTGAATGCAATCCCAACCCAAACCAGCCGTATACACCCCTGTACCAACCTTACACCATGTGGGGAGACAACTCGACCCATCCATCCGCTACACACCACGTAATTTGCAGCATGGTCGCAGAAGCAGATATCGTGATGAGTCACCGGATCTGAGATATTGTGGCGAGCCACCGAATCGAATAATGTGGCAAACCCACCTAACGAATCGTGGCACAAAGCCATAGATAATCGTAATAACTTCGCACATAGCCATCGGTGGCGGTAATATAATCGGCGACGACCTTCGGTAAATATGATCGACACAGAGTCGTCAACAAATATGTTAGGCACATAGCTACAGGTAAATACGTTTGGCACGAAGCCATAGTCAAGATGGAACAAAGCCATATTTAGGTTGGCACAGAACTATTAATAACGGGTCTATAATCGTCACGAAGCCCACAACAACGGCACACAGCCTTCGGTAGCGTGATCGGCACTTAGCCATCGATTGGTCAACAGATATTGTGACAGAGTCACCAAATACAAATATTGTGGCAGAGCCACCAGAACAGATATTTGTGGCATAGTCACCAGAACGCTTCCTCCGTACAAAATCCCAACCCATGCAACATGTCATGTATGCAGAATGTCATGCCCATATTTGAATCAAACAATCACAGTCAAGTCATTCATATCACCAACATATATTCACAATCAAATCCATCAAACACACACAAATTAAGTCACCACTTGCCCACAAGGGCAAAACAGTCATTTAACACCCTAGGGGCAAAATGGTAATTTTACCCCACAAGGGTATCTCGGTAATTCTACCCTACAGAGGTATTTCGGTATTTTTACCCTACAAGTGTATTTCGATAATTCTACCCTACAGGGGTCTTTTGGTAATTCTATCCTATAAGGGTATTTCAGTAATTCTACCCTATAGGGGTATTTCTGAAATTCTACCCTACATGGGTATTTTAGTAATTTCACAATCAAGGGTAAAACGGTAATTCTATAAATCGAGGTAAAACGATAATTTTGTAAAGCGAAGGTAAACCAAGAATTTCGTAAATCAAGGGTAAAAGCGGTAATTTTACAAATCGAGGTAAAATGATAATTACAGAATCGAGGGTAAAACAAGAATTTCAAACCGAGGGTAAAAGCAGTAATTTCGTAAATCGAGGTAAAATAGTAATTCAAACCGAGGGTAAAAGCGGTAATTACGTAAATCGAGGGTAAAACGATAATTCTATAAACCGAGGGTAAAACAGAATTTCGTAAACCGAGGGTAAAAAGGTAATTACGTAAATCGAGGTAAAAGCGGTAAATCTATAAACCGAGGGTAAAATGGTAATTCTATAAATCGAGGGTAAAACAAGAATTTCAAACCGAGGGTAAAAGCAGTAATTCGTAAATCGAGGTAAAATGGTAATTCGTAAATTGAGGGTAAAAGCGGTAATTACGTAAACCGAGGGTAAAACGGTAATTTCAGTAAACCGAGGGTAAAAGCGGTAATTACGTAAATTGAGGGTAAAAGCAGTAATTACAGTAAACCGAGGGTAAAAGCAGTAATTACGTAAATCGAGGGTAAAACAATAATTCTGTAAACTGAAGGTAAAAAGGTAATTCTGTAAATCGGGAGTACTTTGGTAATTTTACAAGTCGAGGGCATTTCAGTAATTGGTAAACTAAAAGTATTCTAAACATGGATAACAATACGAATGGGCCTAAAGCCTATTCTCAGCCCAAATGGGCCCACACGCTCGTGTGGCCCTTTTAGCCCAAACCTAGCCACAGATATTCAATTCACCTAGCCTAGTGCAATATTTACTAAACAATCAAACAACTTATCCAATTGGGCCCGTAGGCCCATTGGGCCCACATGGCCCCTTTCTACCATCGCGGCCAAGTAGCCATCCAACAACAAGAGTAGTGATAAATACACACGATTGGAGACGGAGTTAATCCACGCCCGAGCACTCTTAGCCGACGCCCAACCCAAACGAGCACGCCATAAAGCGAAAGGATCACCAAAAAGGTACCTTTACTCTCCTCATGGTTCTCTCTATTTAAAGCCGACTTCCCATCCACTCTTATGTTAGCTTCGATGTGGGATCCTCCAACATCGAGTTTAAATTCAACACCAACTCTTGCCCCTGTTAGCAAAATAAATACTCTTTGCTTGCTATGGGATTCGAATCCATGCCTCCCCTCAAATGCTCCACACGCCACTTGCCACTAAAGGTTTTTTGTGTCACAATTTCTCCAACTATATTCTTAAGGCCTACCTACTATACCCAGGGTTTGATTCACCTTAAACCAAATTTTTTGCTAGAGTCCAGGTTTAAACCCAGGACTTCTCCAACACTTCTCAACACACTTAACCACTAAAACAAGCCTTCATTAACAAAATTTACATGCACAACAGAATATTATAAACTGCCTTCAACCGCTCCCATGCTCAAGGCCGAAAACTTCTAGGCCCAAATTCAGGGTGTTACAAGTCCAGCTATACATGCCATATTGAACTATGATAGTGTGACAACGCCCGACCCAGATATAAAATATTTTGTCAGACAGATGTGCACTCCAACCGAGCTAAGTTTGATAGTACAGATAGTATGTTTATGATGAGTTGAGCCTCATAAAATGTAAGAATAATGGTTTATGATGTGTAAGGTATATGATTACTAGATTTTCTTCCGAATAAATTCCAATTGTGAATGGGATAATGTGAATTCAGTAATGACAGAATTAGATAGAGGAATAATAATTGACCTGTATTAATAGTTGAATGTAGAGTTTATAGTTGAGAAATTATAGAAAAATATTTTCCAACTATTATATGTGTACATTTAGTTTCAGAGATATATATAAATATAAGCAAGATCATAGATGTAATTCCTGCAGTATGAGAATGTTAGTTAAATTTACAAATAGGGGAAAGCATTATGGTTTGTTTGAGCTGTGATTGATATTGCTCTATCTATTCTAGTTTTCTACTTCAGCGTACAGATGGAAGGTTAACAGTAAGATCTATATGATGTTAGTGATCTGTATTGTTAACTATTGCTTAATGAAAGTACAGGAAAATTTTATGGCCTCTGTCATAGTTGTTCCCAGTGCTTGTGAGTATTATCCTTTCCTTTTGGAAATTTTTTGAGATGCTATTGAAACCTTAACTGTTCCACATGAGATTTGGTTACCAGGAATTTTGTGTAGCTCTATGTTCTAAGATTTTATTATCTCAGTTTTATTAATAAATTATTGTTCAAAGTATCAGCCATGACACATTAGCAGAAAATGCTCTATTGATGGAAATGGTTTCTTCTTATTATGAGTATGTTTATGATGATTACGAGTTCGGGCCTGATAATGAAAGTACAGAGGTATAGTTATTAGAGGTATAAAGATTCTACTTTTGCACTGGTTGTTATTGAAATTTATGTTTAAATCTCTCAGATGATGAGGTTGTTTTATTTTCACCCGGGACATTATTTACTAAAGTATTTGAGAAGTCAGTCTTATTATGGCATTATGATTTTTGAGTAGTATGAGTATTGTGGCCTCAGTGTAGTTCAGTTCAGACATGTGTATTGATTTACATTTTTTGCATAATCTTGATATATATATATATATATATATATATATCAGTGAGTTAAAAACCGAATGCTATGTTCTTTCGAGTTATGCAGTAATAATGATTTGTGATTAGCTCTTTGAAGAAATCACTACAGAATGTATGTTTGAGATATCATGACAGCATAGAGAAGAACAGTTTTTGAAAAGTTATTGCCTTTTAGTTGAGACTGATTCAGTTGAGCAGTTGATTGAGTTATATGTATGTTTGAATTATTCATGGCTTCAGAGGTAAATGTTGATTCTTCATGTATAAATAGATAAACGACCTGAGTAAATAGTACATATTCTAGAGGTTATGGTATAGAGTTGTATACGCATATCAGAATGGTTACATCAAAGTATATTTTTGCAAATCCAAGTTGTCTGATTGTTAAAGTTCTCATTGTATGAAGTTTAGTTTTGCTTGAATTCATGCTAATAAAGTATAAACATTTGAAGATATTGGCAATTGAAGCATCCATTATGATTCAGCTTGGTTTGAATAAAGAGTTTATGGTTTCTAAAAATGTGTTAATGAGAAATCAAGTGATTTTGCTATAGTTATGATGCCTAGCACAGTGATAATTATTTGATTATTTGAGAAGTATAGAGATGGATGATAACTTGATTTAGTTATACTAGTAAGAGTGTGAAATGTTATGTACCAGACTTTGAATCCGATAACTGAACTTTTAGAGAGTCAAAGTTGATTTTCAAGTATCTCAGAAGCTATTACAGTTAGTATTGATGTTTGTGTGAAAATGTGAGGGTATTTCGAAGAATTCTGCAATAGAATTAGCATTCACCGAAAGGTTAAATGAGCTATGGTTGATTGCTCAAAAAAGTTTGTGTATACTTCTCAGTACGGATGAGTTTTTCTACTGAAGGATTATCTGAGTTATTCATTTTGAGGTTGTCAATTCATTCGAGTGTAAATTTTAGTTGTTATGGTTGGAAATCCAGGTTGCACCGTGACTTGGTAAGAAAGCTACTGATGAAGTTTTGACCATGAGATTGCTAAATGTTACTGCATGTCACCTTTGTACTGATAGTTGAATTGAGGAAGAGAAATTCGCAGAAAGGATTAGAGGAAAGTGAAAATTAATTACAGAAATCAGAGACAGATTAACAAAAATTGTATACAAAACTGAAAGGTAAGAATATTGACACTCAAAAGAGAAACAAGTAATTTTTTTTGAAAGTACCTTAGTGGCAGCAAATTTCCATTTTGCTAAGAAAATAAGAGTTAGTTGCATTTCATCAGAGAGTATGAGGTTAATGATAAAATAAGGTGAGTTACTTATCAGTAGGTATTCGAGTTTAGAGCCTTAGTTTAAGAAGTAAAATGTTGGCTATGCTAAGGCTGAATGAGAATTTGAAAGTGTTGTTGGAAATCAATTTCGAATCCATTTGTAGGTAAGATTTTTGGAAACGAAAATCCCTAAAGGGGGGGAAATGTAACATCCTGAAATAGGGCCTAAACGGAATAGTGGTTGCGAAACCACGAATTTGAGGTTAAAAAAATTATTAGTGCTTAATTTGATAATTAGGACTAAATTGTAAAATTTCATTGATTGAATAATTGTGTGAAAATTTAAGTTTTATTCATTGATGGAATAATTGTGTGAAAATTTCGTGAATAAATTTTATGTATAAGTGCCAAATTTTATAATTAGGACTAAATTAAAAAATTAGCAAAATGTGTGTTCTAGATAACAAAGGGGATTTAATTGAAATGGGTTCTTAAAGTGGATGTCCTTATTTAGTAATTAGACCATTATGTTTAATTTTGGACAAAAATGGGCAAGAATAGGACAAATTTTAAAGAAAAACCTTTAAGGGCATTTTTGTCATTTAGTAATTAAAAGAATTAAAAAGGGAAACTAAAGCCAAAATTGGTCCATCTTCTTCATGGAGGCCGAATATAGCATGGGGGAAGCCATGGTTAGGGTTTCCAAGCTTTCCAAGCATAATAGTAAGTCCGTTCTAGCCTCGTTTTTAATGTTCTTTACGTTTTTGAGTCCCAGTAACTTGATTTAGCTTATTCTAGAAATAATTCATGCTAAGGTTCATATTTGGAAAAATAACCATCGATTAAATGTGTTTATTTTGATGTTTTATGGTAGAATATGAAGCTTGAAATTTTGTTAAACAACTTTTGCTAAGCGATTTTAAGTGAAAACGAGTAAAACAACATAATCGGTAAAAATACCTAATGTTCATAAGTACATGATAGAGTGGGAATTTGATGTTTCCATAGAAGGGAAAAATGTTCAATGTGTCATAAAACATAATAAAAATGGATAAATTTTAATTTCCGAGCCTAGGGTCAAAATAGTAATTCTACAAAGATTGTGGGGCAAAATTGTAATTTTTCCAAAGTTTGAGTTAGGGAATGTTTTGAATAGTACATTAATTAAATAAGTGAAATATGATGTTTTAGATCCCGGAGAGTGAAATTTGGACCTAGAACGCGAGAAAAATCAAAAATCGAGAAAGTTAGTAAAATGGTCGTTTTGGTATCGAGGTAAGCTCATATGTTTAATAAGCATTTAATTATGCATATTTGAATGATAAATTGATATTTTGACCATAAATACTTTAGTATTGAGTTTCAGATATAATGATTAATGTTCGATAATAATTCGATATTGGAAAGAGAACTTGTATAATTTATATGTAAGACCATATTTTGTATTATGGCTTTGAATGATAACAAGAAAGTATTGACTAGCATAGTTTGATGAGAATAAGTTAAGTTGATGATATGATGAGATTGAGAATGTAAGTATGTAAGTTGAGTACCATTTTATTATTATGCAATTATTGTTATTAGTATTGTTATTATTGAGTTATGCGACTAACCTTGAGAATTTGAGCATGTTTCAGCTATGACTTGACAAGGCATTGATATCTCAAAATCCATGGTTGTACCATGGCAATTAAGGAAGAATTGAGGGAAAAGTCCATGTTCATAACATAGCATTTAAGGAGGAATTGACGGTTAAGGATACCATGTAAGACCATGTCAAGATATGGCATTGGTAAGGCAAGGATCCCATGTACGACCATGTCAACACATGGCATCGGCATTGATTAAGGACCCCATGTAAGACCACATCAAGATGTGGCATTGGCACTAAGACAAGGATACCATGTAAGACCATGTTTGGAATATGGCATTTGGTAAGACAAGGATACCATGTAAGACCATGTTTGGAACATGGCATTTGGTAAGATAAGGATATCATGTAAGACCATGCCAAGGCATGGCATTGATAAGTTCTATAAGGCAAGGGAATCATGTAAGACCATGTCAAGACATGGAATTGATGAGTTACTATAAGGAAAAGGTCCCATGTAAGACCGTGCCAAGGCATGGCATTGGTGAGTTCATAAGGCAACGATACGATGCAAGACCATGTCAAGACATGGCAATGGTAAGTTCAAAAAGGAAAAGGTTCCCGAGTAATCCAAAGAGTAAGTCAAAGAAACGACAAGGTGAGAACATGAAGAAAGAGTATAGGTATGCATTTAAGGCTTATTTAATATTGATATTATAAGTAATTGAGATTATCAAGTATTAAGTAAGTGATGAGTTTTCAGTTATGCTTGTGACACATTATGACATGATTGGCAATATGCCTATATTATAAAAGAGTACTCATGTGCTAAGTGATATGTTGTAGGTATGTAAGCAAGCTATTAAGTAAGGTGTCTTTTGTATTCTAAGCCTTTGGTAAGGTTACCGATGAGTAAGATGGGAAAATAAGAACTAAACATTATTTAAGCAAATTATGACAGCTTAGTAGTAAGCTAAATTGATTACTAATATTTATTATTTTACATGTGAACTTACTAAGCTTTATAAGCTTACTTCTTTCACTTTCCCATGTTTCAGAGTACTTAAAAGCAAGCTCAGGTTGGAGTTCGTCAGGGATCACTTCACACTATCGACTATCAAGTTACCAAATGGGTATCTTCGTTTACAAACGTTCTAGTTTATGGCATGTATAGGGACTTAGCCATTTTGTGTGTATATCTTTATGATTTGGCTAAATAATGGTATGTAAATATTTTATAATGATTAGCTATTTAAATGACTAATGAAGAACATGTTTTGGTGTTATGTATGCCTAAATGGTAGTTAATACAAAGAAATCATGAAAAAGTGAAACTAGCATTAAAACAGTATTATACAACAGCAGTGACGTGAACTTGAAAAATTACTAAGAATAGTAGAAATGGAATTAGGTGATGAATGAGATATGGAATTAAATATTATTGAGTCTATTTTCATATGAAAGAAACGGAGTAAGCAAAAGAAGTGTATATTAAAAGATATTTGAATTTTAGTGAGACAGGGTCAGAGTGATTTTTGAATCCCCTATTCTAACTTTATAAATTCACTAAAAATTGTACAAAAATAATTAGGAGTTATAGTTTTTATTTCTAGATTCCTTGGGTAATCTTCATTCAAGAAAAACAAATGACATGGTTATTTGAATTCTGTACATTGAGAAAATTGATTCGTAGTGAGGAGAGGTCAGAGTAGTCAAACAGTACAATAGGGGAAACTTTAACTAATAAACTATACTAGTTGGCTAGACCAAAAATTCTGGAAAGAATTTAGTAAGAAGATATATGAGTCTAGTTTTAGGGAAAATTAACGAATTTAAATTTTAAGTTTTGTGACTTGAGTTATGATTTATTTAGTGACTATGATGCATGTGGGTAGTTTTATAAGGAATAATGAAATAAATTATATTGATTTGTCTAAGTATTCAGTTCCCAGTTTGGTCGTGAGCCATTTCAATTGCATGTTTTAGGGTCTCAAGGACCCTTTTTAGGGACATATGGAATGAATGTAAATAAATTAATTTTAAAAGAAAATTTTATGCCCCGAATTCATAAGTTAAGTCAAGTAACGCCTCGTGCTCGACTCCGGTGACGGTCTCGGGTAAGGGTGTTACATTTATTGGTATCAGAGCGAAGGTTTAATCGGTACTTGGAATATTCAGTTTGAGTAATATTCTAGCTATACATGCCATATTGAACTATGATAGTGTGACGACTTGTGACCCAGATATAAAACATTTTGTCAGACAAATGTGCACTCCAACCGAGCTAAGTTTGATAGTACAGACAGTATGTTTATGATGAGTTGAGGCTCATAAAATTTAAGAATAATGGTTCATGATCTGTAAGGTATATGATTGCTAGATTTTCTTCTGAATAAATTCCAATTGTGAATGGGATAATGTGAATTCAGTAATGACAGAATTAGATAGAGGAATAATAATTGACCCGTATTAATAGTTGAATGTAGAGTTTATAGTTGAGAAATTATAGAAAAATATTTTCCAACTATTATATGTGTACATTTAGTTTCAGAGATATATATAAATATATGCAAGATCATAGATGCAATTCCTGCAGTATGAGAATGTTAGTTAAATTTACAAACAGAGGAAAGCATTATGGTTTGTTTGAGCTGTGATTAATATTGCTCTATCTATTCTAGTTTTCTACTTCAGCGTACAAATGGAAGGTTAACAGTAAGATCTGTATGATGTTAGTGATCTGTATTGTTAACTTTTGCTTAATGAAAGTAAAGGAAAATTTTATGGCTCCTGTCATAGTTGTTCCCAGTGCTTGTGAGTATCCTGTCATAGTTGTTCCCAGTGCTTGTGAGTATTATCCTTTCTTTTGGAAATTTTTTGAGATGCTATTGAAACCTTAACTGTTCTACATAAGTTATGGTTACCAGGAATTCTGTGTAGCTCCATGTTCTGAGATTTTATTATCTCAATTTCATTAACAAATTATTGTTCAAAGTATCAGCCATGAGACATTAGCAGAAAATGCTCTATTGATGAAAATGGTTTCTTCTTATTATGAGTATGTTTATGATGATTACGAGTTCGGGCTTGAGAATGAAAGTACAGAGGTATAGTTATCAGAGGTATAAAGATTCTACTTTTGCACTGGTTGTTATTGAAATTTGTGTTTAAATCTCTCAGATGATCAGGTTGTTTTATTTTCACCCGGGACATTATTTACTAAAGTATTTGACAAGTCAGTCTTATTATTGCATTATGATTTTTGAGTAGTATGAGTATTATGGCCTCAGTGTAGTTCAGTTCAGACATGTGTATTGCTTTTCATTTTTCACATAATCTTGATATATATATATATATATATATATCAGTGAGTTAAAGACTGAATGCTATGTTCTTTCGAGTTATACAGTAATAATGATTTGTGATTAGCTCTTTGAAGAAATCACGATAGAATATATGTTTGAGATATAATGACAGCATAGAGAAGAACGGTTTTTGAAAAGCTATTGCCTTTTAGTTGAGACTGATTCAGTTGAGCAGTTGATTGAGTTATATGTATGTTTGAATTATTCATGGATTTAGAGGTAAATGCTGATTCTTTATGTATAAATAGATAAATGACCCGAGTAAATGGTACATATTCTAGAGGTTATGGTATAGAGTTGTATACGCATATCAGAATGGTTACATCAGAGGTATATTTTTGCAAATCCAAGTTGTCTGAATGTTAAAGTTCTCATTGTATGAAGTTTAGTTTTGCTTGAATACATGCTAATAAAGTATAAACATTTGAAGATATTGGCAATTGAAGCATCCATTATGATTTAGCTTGGTTTGAATAAAGAGTTTATGGTTTCTAGAAATGTGTTAATGAGAAATCAAGTGATTTTGCTATAGTTATGATGCCTAGCACAGTGATAATTATTTGATTATTTGAGAAGTATAGAGATGGATGATAACTTGATTTAGTTATACTAGTAAGAGTGTGAAATGTTATGTACCAGACTTTGAATCCGATACCTGAACTTTTAGAGAGTCAAAGTTGATTTTCAAGTATCTCAGAAGCTATTACAGTTAGTATTGATGTTTGTGTGAAAATGTGAGGGTATTTCGAAGAATTCTACAATAGAATTAGCATTCACCGAAAGGTTAAATGAGCTATGGTTGATTGCTCAAAAAATTTTGTGTATTCTTCTCAGTACGGATGAGTTTTTCTACTGAAGAATTATCTGAGTTATTTATTTTGAGGTTGTCAATTCATTCTGTGACAGCCCAAAATTGACCCTAGTTGGGAAGTGGTTTCGAGACCGCTAAACCGAGTCACCGAAATGTTTGAACGTAATATTTATTGTCTAGAATATGTAATTATGAATGTGTGAAAATTTCAAGCTTCGATTTAGTCGATTGCATGTGAATTCAGTTAGTAGGACTTGTGTGACACTTTTGAAATGTGATAGGCTAATCTATAAGGACCTAATAGTGCATGTAATCAAAAGGGAGGACTTGCATGTCAAATTTCCCCCCCTAATTGATAGTGGCGGCCATGACAAAGGATTATGGGCAAAACATGTCATAGACATGTTATGTTGGTGCATCATGGGAGGAAAAAATAAATTAATGAGTATGGGTAATAAAGAAATGGAAAAGAAAAAAAAAGAAAGAATGTGTGAGTGTTACCCCCCATTTTTGTCGTGAGTTGAAGAAAAAGAAAAAAATTGTTGTTCATCCTTTTCATTTCTTTGAGCCGAAAATTCTAAGGAAGAAGGAAGGAGTTCTTGCTTCATGCTTGGTTTGGAAGAGGATTAGGAGGAGGTTTGGCCATACTTGTGTCTAGATTAAGGTATGTTTGAGGTTGTGCCATGAGATTCATGCATGTTTTTAGTTGCTAGCTTGAGTTCTAATTAGCCCATGGTTCAAATCTTTGCTATGTCATGGGGATGATATTCGGCCAAGGTGGATTTTGTGTTAATGCCATTGCATGCTAAATATGAAGCTTGTTAATGATATATGTGATGGTGGGTTGATGACTCTTGGATTTTCTTTTTAGCATTTTTGAGTGAGACATTAAGTTCTTTGTTTAACCATGACCAAAATTGAAATGGTATGGTGTTGTGATGTATTCGGCCATGGTATATCCATAAGTATGATTTATGCTTATTGCATGGTAGGTAAGATTTGTGTTTTGGATATATGTTTATATTTGGTTATAATCAACTTGAGATTCGGCCCTTGCACCTATATGTATATATGTTTGCACATGATGTATTGGTATGACATATATACTATCTCAAGGTATATAGTTACTTATGATGATGTTTCGGTTATGAAGTAAATGATAGATACGTATTGAGCTACAATATGTAATGCATTAGTTAGTAAAATGTATGCCATTTATGTGTGGTATTAAATATGTAATTGGCCTCAACATCAACATGCATATTCGGCCACATGAGATGGATTGGTGTGCATGCATTCGGTTAGAGGCAAGCATATTGATGCCTTTATCTTGGTTAGGACAATCGGCTAAAAAGGGAGTGTGGGTTAATATCTTGAGTTGATGCATGATTTCACATGTATGTGACTTTAATGTCTAATGTATAAATGTGGGCTAAGTGCCTTGTGTTCCTCTTTTCAATGCTCAAATGATTAAGTCGATTTATTTATTTAATTAAGCTCAAGAGCAAAGGGGATCTAAATCCGATAAAGGGAAGGAAAAAGTGGTCGAATAGCCATCGAAATCGTTCGACAACATCCGAGGTAAGTTCTTGAGTAATAGAGCTTAAATTATGATTTGATTAGATCATGTTTTAAGCAAATCGAAATCATGCTCTTTGTGTGTGGATATTGAGCCGAAATTTGCAAGTGTGATAAGTGTCTCATGTTTGAGTTTTGCTAATGAAAATGAAATACGAATGTGTCATGATTTAGTGTTAAATGTGCATGGTTATTCGAATGATGTCCGGGCTAAGTCCTGAAGGCTTTGTGCTAAGTGACCATATCCGGACTAAGATCCGAAGGCATTTGTGCGAGTTCCCAAATCCGGGTTAAGTCCCGAAGGCATTTGTGCGAGCTATTATAACCGGGCTATGTCCCGAAGGCTTTTGAGCGATTCGCTATATCCGGATAAAATCCGAAGGTACGTGATTCGGGAATGAGCAATCTTGCTGTAAAAATTTCAGTTAATACGCTTGCAAAATTCCAGCAATGAGGTATGTTTCGTATGTGCTTTGAATTAGTTGAGCCCTTACAATTAAGTATTCGCTCAGTTGATAAACGAGCTACCAGCCTTTGGCTAAGTTGATCTTTTGTGTATGAACGTAAGGGTTGGTAATGTGAAGTAAGTATGATATTGAGAATGTGTGCACATGAAATTATCCGTTTAGCTATATGAATGCTATGCTTTTGTTGTCTTGGAATCCTTGCTCAAAACTTACTAAGCATAAATTGCTTACTCGTTTCTTTGTTCTCTGTTTTATAGATTTTGGCTCGTCACCATCGGACTCGGGATTTTTGGAAGTCAAGTCGCCCACACTATCAAAGCCCCCTTTTGGTACAAATTTTGGTTGAACATTGAAATGGCATGTATAGGACTACTCTTTCGTTTGTTGTTCATAGACCCTTGGATTTTGTATAAATTTGGATAGCCATGCGAAAATGGCTTATATACACTTTGGCATGGTATCATAATCATTTTGTATGTTGTTCATTAAGAGATGTGGAAATGTTTGGAATCGATTAGCCCTTGGAATGGTTAACCGTGATCATCTTTTGTGCCATGTATGCTAAAAGGGCTAGTTGAATCAAGGAAATTATGAAGTAGGTAAAATCTACCTTAAAGACAGAGGTTGACAGCTGCAGTGATGTGGATGTGAAAAATCACTAAAAATAGTAGGAATGGAATTAAATAGTGAATAAATTGTGTAAATGAACCTTGATGAATCTATTTTCATAGGATAGTAATGAAATGATCATATGAACAGTATGTTAAGAGATATTGAAGTTTTCGCGAGACAGGGCCAGAACGGTTTCTGGATTCCCTGTTCCAACTTTGGAAATTCATTGTATATTAACCAGAGATAATTAGGAGTCATGCCATATATGTATAGATTCCTCTTTGATTCTAGTTTCTATAGAAACAAACGGCATCAGTATTGAAGCCCTGTACAGGGAGATATCGAAGTTGTAATGCGCGAAGGTCAGTGTAGTCGATCCCTGTAACATGGGAGACTTTAACTAATAAACTGTACTAATTGGCCCGACCAAAAATTCTAGAAAAAATTTGTAGATGCATATATGAGTCTAGTTTCAGGGAAAAATCACGAAACTGATTTTTGAGTTGTGGAACTCAAGATATAATTTTTAAGGTGACAGTGACACAGTTTGCCAGCTGGTTGGAAATTTTTAAATGGACTGTGAAAATAAATATATTGATGTCTGTTAGCACTTCGTGTTCGACTCCGGTGACGGACTCGGGTATGGGGTGTTACACATTCAGAGTGTAAATTTTAGTTGTTATGGTTGGAAATCCAGGGTTGCACCGTGACATCAGAAGAAAGCTACAGTAAGTTTTGACCATGAGATTGCTAACTGTTACTGCATGTCACCTTTGTACTGATAGTTGAATTGAGGAAGAGAAATTCACAGAAAGGATTAGAGGAAAGTGAAAATTAATTACAGAAATCAAAGACAGAGTATCAAAAAATGTATACAGAACCGAAAGGTAAGAATATTGACACTCAAAAGAGAAACAAGTATTTTTTTTTGAAAGTACCTTAGTGCCAGCGAATTTCCATTTTGGTAAGAAAAAAAGAGTTAGTTACGTTTCATCAGAGAGTATGAGGATAATGATAAAATAAGGTCAGTTACTTATCAGTAGGTATTCTAGTTCAGAGCCTTAATTTAAGAAGTAAAATGTTGGGTATGCCAAGGCTGAATGAGAATTTGAAAGTGTTGCTGGAAATCAATTTCGAATCCATTTCTAGGTAAGATTTTTGGGGACGAAAATCCTTAAAGGGGGAGAAATGTAACATCTCGAAATAGGGCCTAAATGGAATAGTGGTTGCGAAACCACGAATCTGAGGTCAAAAAAAATTTATTCCTATTAAGTTTCAAGTTTTATTCATTGATTGAATAATTGTGGGAAAATTTCGTGACGAAATTTTATGTACAAGTGCCTAATTTGATAATTAGGACTAAAGTGTAAAATTAGCAGAATGTGTGTTCTAGATAATAAAGGGGATTTAATTGAAGTGGGTTCTTAAAGCGGAGGTCCTTATTTAGTAATTAGACCATTATGTTTAAGTTTGGACAAAAATGGGAAAGAATAGGACAAATTTTAAAGAAAAGCCTTTAAGGGCATTTTGGTCATTTAGTAATTAAAAGAATTAAAAAAGGAAAATAAAGCCAAAATTGGTCCATCTTCTTCATGGAGGCCGAATGTAGCATGGGGAAAGCCATGGGTAGGGTTTCCAAGCTTTCCAAGCTTAATAGTAAGTCCGTTCTAGCCTCGTTTTTAATGTTCTTTACGTTTTTGGAGTCCAGTTAACTTGATTTAGCTTATTCTAGCAATAATTCATGCTAGGGTTCATATTTGGAAAAATACCCATAGGTTAAATATGTTTATTTTGATGTTTTATGGTAGAATATGAAGCTTGAAATTATGTTAAACAACTTTTGTTAAGCGATTTTAAGTGAAAACGAGTAAAATGACATAATCGGTAAAAATACCTAATGTTCATAAGTACATGATAGAGTGGGAATTTGATGTTGCCATAGAAGAGAAAAATGTTTAGCGTGTCATAAAACATAAGAAAAATGGATAAATTTTAATTTCCGAGCCTAGGGGCAAAATTGCAATTCTGTAAAATTTGAGGGGCAAAATTGTAATTTTTCCAAAGTTTGAGTTAGGGAATTTTTTGAATTGTACATTACTTAAATAAGTAAAATATGATGTTTTAGATCCCGGAGAGTGAGATTTGGACCTAGAACTAGAGAAAAACTGAAAATCAAGAAAGTTAGTAAAATGGTCATTTTGGTATCGAGGTAAGTTCATATGTTTAATAAGCCTTTAATTATGCATATTTGATTGATAAATTGATATTTTGGCCATAAATATTTTAGTATTGAGTTTTAGATATAATGATTAATGTTCGATAATAATTCGATATTGGAAAGAGAACTTGTATAATTTATATATAAGACCATATTTTGTATTATGGCTTTGTATGATAGCAAGATAGTATTGACTAGCATAGTTTGATGAGAATAAGTTAAGTTGATGATATGATGAGATTGAGAATGTAAGTATGTAAGTTGAGTACCATTTTATTATTATGCAATTATTGTTATTAGTATTGTTATTATTGAGTTATGTGACTAACCTTGAGAATTTGAGCAAGTATATTTCAGCTATGACTTGACAAGGCATTGATATCTCAAAGCCCATGGTTGTACCATGGCGATTAAGGAAGAATTGATGAAAAATTCCATGTTCATAACATGGCATTTAAGGAGGAATTGACGGTTAAGGATACCATGTAAGACCATGTCAAGACATGGCATTGGTAAGGCAAGGATCCCGTGTAAGACCATGTCAATACATGGCATCGGCATTGATTAAGGACTCCATGTAAGACAACATCAAGGTGTGGCATTGGCACCAAGACAAGGATACCATGTAAGACTATGTTTGGAACATGGCATTTGGTAAGACAATGATACCCTGTAAAACCATGTTTGGAACATGACATTTGGTAAGATAAGGATATCATGTAAGACCATGACAAGGCATGCCATTGATAAGTTCTATAAAGCAAGGAAATCATGTAAGACCATGTCAAGACATGGCATTGATGAGTTACTATAAGGAAAAGGTCCCATGTAAAATCGTGCCAAGGCATGGCATTGGTGAGTTCATAAGGCAAGGATACGATGCAAGACCATGTCAAGACATGGCGATGGTAAGTTCAAAATGGAAAAGGATCCCAAGTAATCCAAAGAGTAAGTCAAAGAAACGACAAGGTGAGAACATGAAGAAAGGGTTCAGGTATGCATTTAAGGCTTATTTAATATTGAGATTATCAGTAATTGAGACTATCAAGTTTTAAGTAAGTGATGAGTTTTCAGTTGTGCTTGTGACACTTTATGACATGATTGGCAATATGCCTATATTATGAAAGAGTACTCATGTGTTAAGTGAGATGTTATAGGTATGTAAGCAAGCTATTAAGTAAGGTGCCTTTTGTATTCTGAGCTTTTGGTAAGGTTACCGATGAGTAAGATGGGAAAGTAAGAACCAAACATTATTTAAGCAAATTATGACAGCATAGTAGTAAGCTAAAATGATTGCTAATGCTTATTATTTTGCATGTGAACTTACTAAGTTTTGCAAGCTTACTTCTTTCACTTTCCCATGTTTCAGAGTACTTAAAAGCAAGCTCAAGTTGGAGGTCGTCGGAGATCACTTCACACTATCGACTATCAAGTTACCAAATCGGTATCTTCGTTTACAAACGTTCTAGTTTATGGCATGTATAGGGACTTGGACATTTTGTGTGTATGTCCTTATGATATGGTTAAATAATGGTATGTAAATATTTTATAATGATTAGCTATTGAAATGACTAATGAAGAACATGTTTTGGTGTTATGTATGCCTAAATGGTAGTTAATACAAAGAAATCATGAAAAAGTGAAATTAGCATTAAAATAGTATTGAACAGCAGCGGTGATGTGATCTTGAAAAATAACCAAGAATAGTATAAATGGAATTAGGTGATGAATAAGATATAGAATTAAATCTTATTGAGTCTATTTTCATATGAAAGAAACAGAGCAAGCAAAAGAAGTGTATATTAAGAGATATTTGAATTTTAGTGAGACAGGGTTAGAGCGATTTCTGAATCCTCTTTTTTGAATTTATAAATTCACTAAAAATTGTACAAAAATAATTAAGAGTTATAATTTATATATCTAGATTCCTATGTGAATCTTCTTTCAAACGAAACAAACGAAATGGTTATTGGAATTTTGTAAAGGGAGAAAATTGATTCGTAGTGAGGAGAGGTTAGAGTAGTCGAACAATGCAATAGGGGAAACTTTAACTAATAAACTATACTAATTGGCTAGACCAAAAATCCTGGAAACAATTTAGTAAGAAGATATATGAGTCTAGTTTCAGTAAAAATTAACGAATTTAAATTTTGACTTCTGTGACTCGAGTTATGATTTATTTAGTGACTATGACGCAAGTGGGCAATTTTATAAGGAATAATGAAATAAATTGTTTTGATTTGTCTAAGTACTCGAAAAATTTTTAATGTTCCCGGTTTGGTCCCGAGCCATTTCAATTTCATGTTTTAGGGTCTCGAGGACCCATTTTAGGGACATATTGAATGAATGTAAATAAATTAATTTTAAAAGCAAATTTTATGCCCCGAATTAGTAAGTTAAGTCAAGTAACGCCTCGCCCTCAACTCCGACGACGGTCTCGTGTGTTACAGTTAATATGGTTATGATAGCATTTGGCTATGGTAGTAATAAGCATGAAAATTCTATCATTTATTTCACTTATAAATTCGTCGTCTTAACTTGAAATGAATTGATTATATCTTGAAATTGTTTATTTGCTTTAAACTTACTAAACTATGTTAGCTTACTTGTGTATATGATTCTTTGTCTTATAGATTTTGAAGTCAAGCTACAAGCTCGGGAGACTGTCAGCCAAGTTCATCACACTATCTACTATCTTGGTACCTTAACAGCTAAACTTAAATTATGACATGTATAGGCTGGAACATATTTTTGAAGTGTTGATTTTGGTTATGTAACTAAGGCCATGCAAAAATGGCTAGTTACTTATGTTTTGATTTAATTTTATATGTGCTTAGTTTTGGTGTCCATGATCTTGGTTTGATATATGCGAGTATGCTTGATTATGGTTTGGTTTGTGGTAAGTATTTTGTGTAATGATAATGGCTTTATATTTTAGGTTTGAATTCAGTTTGGGTTGAATTATTGTTTAAGTCTTTTAATAAATATATTATATGTTATGGTCTTTTAAAACCTTATGTTATTTTGAAAGTGTATTAAAGTATATACATAGCTTGCAAAAGTACTTGTGGTTTGGCCATATGTTTATAAATGATGTTATTTATGCTACGGTTTGCCATGTGTTTGTTAAGTAACAAATTTGTCATATTCTTGTAATAAATTAATGACCATCATAATTTATACTAGGACATATGTGTATGTAATATTCAGCCACATTGATTTAGTTGAAATTTTATTTATACTTTACTTGTGTATAAGATGATTATATTATAGATATTATGTATATATGTAAATATGCATGTGGTTGTTTTTATAAATGTACAGGTTGCTTACAAGTTATATGTGTTAGGTATTCTGTGTTTTGAATCGGTTTGGTGGTGATGTTAGACACAATGAATAAAAATGTTGGATAAATGTACACTAGCTTAATTGATTCATTTGCTAAGTGATAATATTTGCATGTGTCTTGTGATTATTTGGCCAATTGTTCTATCATGTATTCAATGCTAAATGTGATCGATACTTCAAGGTTGATTGTGTATTATGTACATGTAGATGTTAGCCTATTTGGCCATGGTGTAAAGTATTAAATATTTATATGTGATTACTTATTAAATTATATAGTATGGTTTCATGATTAGACATGGATTCTTAGGATTTGCTCTTAATATTAAATCGTGAATGACATTAAGAGATTAATAGTTAAGAAGTGCAAGTACTGATTTACTTTGTATTAAAGGATAAAGCATGCAAGTTCAATTTGCCTATTTTTTTAAGTTGCATATAAGGTGGTTTAAAATATGTTTTATGGCTTATTAAATTAAAAAAAATTGTGTATGCGATTTGGTTGCCATATGAATAACCACATAACTAGTATTAGAAGTATGTTTGACCATGTTGGTATTAGTTAGTATTACGCATGTAAATGCCTTGATGTTGTAACAGCCCGATTTAGACCCTAAACAAAACGGTGGTTTCGGGACCATGAATCTGAGTCAGAAAAATATTTTTAAATTATTTTCTATGTTTATTTTGTGTGAATTTATATCTGTGAAAATTTCGTAATTTAATTTTGTCGTTTGGGTGTCCGATTAAATAATAGGACTTAATTGCGTAAATTGAAAATTTGATAGTTTAAAGTAAGAGGGCCAAATAGTTGGTGATTTTCTAAGTTGGAGTATTTATAATGTAACTATTCCATTAACATGTGGCTTGTACGGTAATGGACATAGGTTATATAATTTTATTACTATTTCATTAAGGTTAGTTAGGTAAATTAATAATAAAATAATATATGTTATTATATCATAAAATAATAAGCCACATTCATGTTATTTCCTTCATCTTTGCACCGAAACTAAAACAAAGAAAAAGAAAGAAAACAAAGTAGGGTTCGGCCTTGTTCAAGCTAGATTAAGGTAAGTGTTCAGCTCGGTTTTCGATAATTTTTACGTTTTTGAAATCGTTGCTTCGAGTACTACAAAACCCATGCTTGAAATTTTGATTTTGATGAATATTTTGAGTTGTGCCATTGTTAATAGCTTGTGATTTTTTTTGTTTGATGATGAAAAATAAAAGATATGTTTTAGATTAACATATTTTGTATTGGAGTTTTTGATGATTTTGAGTAATAAGGACTTAATTGCAAAAATAATTATTTAAGGGACTAAAATATGAAATAAATGAAATAAATGGGCTTGTATGAACACTAGGAATATTCGGCCAAACATGGGTACCTTGAAATTTTGCATATTTTGTGTTTTGTGCAATAGGGATTAAATTGTAAAATTGTAAATGTCGGGGTAAAATGGTAATTTGACCATTTATGTGTTTTTGGACTAAATTGAATGAAAATATGTTTGAATGAGCTTAATTTGAATATTTTTAGATCAAGAACCAAAGAAATCGAATTTGGACTAGGAAAAAACGAAAGTTGTCGACTAGCACTCCATTCCGCTTTTCTGACGCCCCGAGGTAAGTTTATAAGCAAATACACATGCCTAAATGTAGTTAAATGTTAAGTATATATGCTGGTATATAATATATGAATTTATACTTGTAAATGCCGAATGTGTATGAGTTTGAAAACTATGTTCGAGCTTCGATTCGACCGAGTTCTGACGCTCGAAAGCCTGTATGAACCTTAGGAATAGTTAGGATACATATGTCATGAAACAGGATTTCGACATTTGTGTTCCTTGTGTATGATTATTGAACCGAAAGTTAAAGGGTAGGTGTACATTTTGTGCTTATATTCGAATGAAGCAATTGAATTGCTAATGTGATATGTTATGTGAAATGTGTTAACATGTGAATAAATAAGCAAGACACTGAAATGTATCCGGCTAAAGACCCATGAGCTTCGTCTTTGAAATGTATCAAGCTAAAGACCCATGAGCTTCGTCTTGGAAATGTATCCAAGCTAAAGTCCCGAGCTTTGTGCTGGTAATATAATTTCGGTTTTATACCTAGCGTGCCAAGTGCCAATGAATTTGATAAAGTATACAATTACATGATCCTACACTAAGTTGACAAATTGAAAGTGCATTACATATTAAGTTGGCCAGGTACGTATCATGTACTCGTATGTGATTTGATTTGAATTAAATTATAAATATATAAAGTGATGCATCTGTGAATAAGTGTTATGACTATATATGTGATCGTGATATATTCGGTAAATGTGTGAAGTTATGTGAAGTGATTTTATGTTTATATTCAAATATAAACACTTGGTCCTTGTGGAAAGGTTTGTGGAAGTATATGATTTATTTTTAGGTGATTACGATCATGGAAAATTAAATGTGAATATGATATTGTATTTTATTCGTTTCAATTGAACTAAAGCTGTTAGTGAAGCATTTTAATGCCTATGTTATATGAGTTTGATCTTGAATGACATGATATACATGTTTAGATAATTTGAATGCAAGGAATGTGTGAAAGAGCAAATTGTAATAAATCTGCTTGGGACAGCAACAGTAGTGTGATTTTGGAAAATCACCATAAATTGTGGAAATTGAATTAGAAGCTGAATAAATTATGTAATGAAATCTTAATGAGTCTAGTTTCTTATAAAAGAAACCTTGTAAGCAAAAGAATTGTAGATAATGAGATATTTGAAGTGGCGTAAGATAGAGTCAAAATGACTTTGAAATCCCCTGTTCTGTTTTTAGAAAATCATTGTAAATTGTACAATGATGATTATAAGATAAAATTTATATACTTAGACTCCTTAATGAGTCTAGTTTCAAATGAAATAAACGATAACATAATTATAATTCTGTATAATGAGAAAATTGATTCGTAGTGAAGAGTGGTCAGAATAGTCAAACAGTGAAACAGGGGAAACTTCAATAAAAATCTGGTATTGATTGGTCAAACAAAAAATTCTGAAAATTTTATGGATGGAAGATATGTGAGTCTATTTTCAGGGAAAATTAACGGCACTTGATTTGGAGTTTCTTAGCTCTAGTTATAAACAATTTAGTGGCTGTTGCTCAGGAAGACAGCTTGTAGTGAATTTGTGATTTTGTTGTAAACATGGTTAAAACTAGTTAATGAGATGCTTTTCGAGTTCTTATGATCTTATTTGTGATTTGAATATTTGGTTTTAATTGAGTTCAGATTCAAGTGAGATGAATTTTCTAAATATGCATTATGTTCATGGATACTTGGCCAAAATGGTAATTACCTAGGAATGATTTCTTGAAAATTTGAAATAATCGATCTATAAGTAAATTAATTGTTTGCATTGCTTAAAATTTACTAAGCATTGAAGCTTACTCCGTGTTCTCTTTTCCATTTCTTATAGGTTTATCCTTTAATTCGAGTTGGAAGAGCCGGAGATATCATCACACTATCGAGTCATTATGTGAGTTGAGAAGATTGTATATCATCATGGTTTAAGGCATGTATAGGATAGACTATAGGTAGAATGATATTTCGACTTTGTATACATTATAGACATGCTAAGATGGCTTGCTCATTTTGTTTAGAGAAGCCTTATAATTGAACTAATGTGTTGAAATGTTTTAGTTATAACTTGATAGTAGTTATTTTGTTATTAGATATTCGGTTATGTTTTGATAGTTAGTCATTTTGGAAATTTATAAGAGCTCTTATGGAAAATCAATGAGACAGGTTTGCATTGTTGATAATTTACGTCTGGTAAGTATCTTTGACCTTATAGAAGTTTTGTTTAGTCAATTAATACCTCATAACCTTATTCCGGCAACAGATACGGGTTAGGAGTGTTACAGATGCAGTAAGTAATACGTTGAGTTTAGTTGCAACTTGTTTATGCGAGATGTATATCTATATGTGTTCTGAAATGTGAATTGATTTTATTTTAAATTATAAATGAATTTGAATTGAGTGAATATATATATATATAAATGTTTGGAATTAAACTGTTGATCAGTAAAGCCTCATAATCCTATTCCAGCGACGGATACGGATTAGAGGTGTTACATTTTATTGGTATCAGAGTTACGGTTTAGTCAGTTCTAGGACTAATATAGCGTGTGTGAGTCTAGCTATACATGCCATAATATTATTCTGTGATAGTGTGATGACTTCTGACATTTGAAATGTGTTTTCATATAGTAAATGGATCCCAATAGAGCTGTAGCTGATGATGTCAAGAGTGTAGTGCCTGCTCCCACGCAAGGGACAGCGTAGGCTAATTCTTGACTGACTTCGAGTAATAAAAAAAGTGAGGCTAAACAAGCATTCTATCAAATGATGAATGACTAGTTCACTCAATATATCCGGACTAACCCAGCTACACAACAACCCCCACCCCTGATTAATCCATCTTCCATGCCTGCTATACCTCAAGTAAATGATCCGTTGTGATTGAGTAGACCACCTATTGATAAAATCAGAAAACATGGAGCTGAAGAGTTTAAAGCCACTGATGATGATGATGCTGAGCGGGCTGAGTTCTAGCTTGATAATACCACCCATGTGTTTGATGAGTTGTCCTGTACTCCAGATGAATGTTTGAAATGTGCTATATCCTTGCTTCAAGACACAACATATCACTGGTGGAATACCTTGGTATCAGTAGTTCTGAGAGAGCAGATGACCTGGGAATTCTTTCAGAGTGAGTTCTGTAAGAAATATATTAGTCAGAGATTTCTCGATCAAAAGCGTAAGGAATTTTTAGAGCTGAAACAGGGTCGGATGATAATGATAGAGTATGAGCGGAAATTTGTGAGACTCAGTCGGTATGCTCGAGAGTGTGTATCTACTGAAGCCATAATGTGTAAAAGATTTAAAGATGGACTGAATGAAGACATTAAATTATTAGTTGGCATAGTTGAGATAAAAGAGTTTGTGGTACTTGTGGAGTGAGCCTGCAAAGCTAAGGAGCTCGGGAAAGAGAAAAAGAAAGTTGATTTTGAAGCTAGAGACTCGCGTAAGAGATCATTCAGTAGGTCAGTCCAGTCGGCACCAAAGAAGTTCCGAGATGATTTTAGTCATTCAAAAGCCACTTCGGGTTATTCTCGATGAGACCAAAGCAGACCACCGGTTGGTTCGAGAGCTACCTCAGTAGCCAGTGTGGGTAATGTCAGATCAAATTAGCCCGAGTGTAAACATTATGGTAAACGACATCCCAGCAGTTGCGGATTACATGATCGGACCTATTTTAAGATCTACAGATCATTATATTCGAGATTACCCAATGTTAGCTGAGGAAAATCCAGTGTAGAATACGAGATCAGGTAATACTGCAGCTCGAGGTAGACCACCCAGAAATACTGGTAATGCGAGTGGCGGTCAGAGAGGGACTAAAGATACAGCAGTCAGGTCTGAGGCTCGTGCACCTACTAGATCTTATTCTATACGTGCACGAGAGGAGGCTTCATCCCCAAATGTCATTCCTGGTACATTCACTCTTATGATACTAATGTAATTGCATTAATTGATCCTGGTTCTACTCATTTTTATGTGTGTGAGACATTAGTATTCAGCAAGACTCCATCTGTTGAGTCTACTGAGTTTGTAATTAGAGTGTCCAACCCCTTGGGTTGGTGTGTTATGGTTGATAAAGTGTGTAAGAATTGTCCCTTGATGGTTCGAGATCTGTACTTTCCGGCTGATTTGTTGTTACTGCCATTTGATGAGTTTGACATAATTCTGGGTATGGATTGGCTGACTTTACATGATGCTGTTGTGAACTGTAAAAGAAAGACCGTTGATCTACGGAGCTAGAATGATGAAGTTATTCAGATTGAATCTAGTGATTTTCAGGTTTACCAGCAGTGATTTCTTCGATGCTAGCTCAGAAATATGTGAGAAAAGGGTGTGAAGCTTATTTTGCCTACGTGCTCGACAATAAAGCGGCTGAAAGAAACATTGAATCAGTACTTATTGTATGTGAGTATTCGGATGTGTTTCTAGAAGAATTACCAGGTTTGCCACCTATTCAAGAAGTAAAGTTTGGTATTGAGTTAATGCCTGGGACAACTCCGATATCCATAGCTCCGTATAGAATGGCACTTACAGAATCACAAGAATTGAAAGCTCAGTTGCAAGAATTGACAGATAGAGGTTTCGCGCGACCGAGTTTCTCTCCGTGGGGTGCACCTGTGTTGTTTATGAAAAAGAAAGACGGAACTATGAGAATGTACATTGATTATAGACAGCTTAATAAGGTGACTATAAAGAATAAGTATCCGTTGCCACAAATTGATGATCTGTTTGACCAACTGAAAGGGGCTATAGTATTTTCGAAGATAGATTTGAGATCAGGCTACTATTAGTTGCGAGTTAAAGATTCAGATATGCCAAAGACTACTTTCAGAACAAGGTACATACACTATGAGTTTTTGGTTATGCCTTTCAGACTCACTAATGCACCACTGTTTTCATGGATTTGATGAATCAGATCTTTAGATCATATCTAAATCGATTTGTGGTTGTGTTTATAGATGACATTTTGATCTACTCTAGTGGTGAAGCTGAACATGCCAAACATTTGAGACTTGTGTTGCAAATATTACGAGATAAGCAGTTGTATGCAAAATTCAGTAAATGTGAGTTCTGGTTAAGTGAAGTTAGTTTTCTGGGCCATGTAGTATCAGCATCAGGTATTCGGGTTGATTCGAGCAAAATTTCAGCCATACTTGATTGGAAACCTCTGAAGAATGTTTCTGAAGTCCGAAGCTTTTTGGGACTTGCTGGTTATTATAGACGGTTCGTGAAAGGTTTCTCTATGATTGCATCTCTGATGAAAAAGCTGTTGCAGAAAGATGTTAAGTTCGAGTGGTTAGAGAAGTGCCAGAAAAGCTTTGATCAATTAAAAGCCCTTTTGACTGAAGCTCCAGTGCTAGTTCAGCCAGAATCGGGTAAAGAATTTGTTATTTATAGTGATGCATCATTAAATGGTTTGGGCTGTGTTTTGATGCAGGAAGGCAGAGTGATAGCTTATGCCTCGAGACAGTTGAAGCCACATGAAAAGAATTTTGCAACACACGACCTAAAGTTGGCAGCCATTGTATTCGCCTTAAAAATTCGGCGTCACTATCTGTTCGGTGAGAAATGTCATGTTTATTCTTACCATAAAAGCCTGAAATACTTGATGACTCAGAAAGATTTGAATTTGAGACAACGCCGATGGTTAGAATTGCTAAAAGATTACGAGCTTGTGATTAACTACCACCCGGGGAAGGCTAATGTTGTTGCTGATGCTTTAAGCTGAAAATCATTGTTTGCTTTGCTTGCAATGAATGCGCATATGACTATGCCTGATAATGGTTCGATAGTAGCTGAATTGAAAGCAAGACCATTATTTATTCAACAAATTTGTGATGCCCAGAAGGTTGATAATGAGTTGATCGCAAAACGAGCTCAGTGTGAGACGGATGCAAAATCAGAATTCAGAGTTGATGCTGATGATTGTTTGAGATTCAGAGACCGAATATGTGTTCCGAAGAATTCAGAGTTGACTCAAATGATTTTGAATGAAGCTCATAGCAATCTATTATCAATTCATCCAGGTAGTATAAAAATGTATAATGATCTGAAACAACTTTATTGGTGGCATGGAATGAAACGAGACATTTCTAACTTTGTTGCAAGATGTTTAGCCTGTCAACAAGTAAAAGCTGAACATCAGGTGCCTTCAGGATTACTTCAGCCTATCATGATACCTGAGTGGAAATGGGATAGAGTTACGATGGATTTTGTATCTGGTTTACCGTTGACACCAAGCAAGAAAGATTCAATCTAGGTTGTTGTTGATAGATTGACTAAATCAACTCATTTTGTTCTGATACTTACAGACAACTCACTTGATAAGCTGGCTGAATTGTATGTTTCTCAGATTGTGAGATTACATGGTATGCCTATATCTATTGTTTCGAATAGAGATCTAAGGTTTACATCGCGGTTTTGGAAGAAACTGCAAGATGCACTTGGTATAAAATTACATTTCAGTACTGTTTTCCATCCGCAAACAGATGGCTAGTCTGAGCGAATCATTCAGATACTTGAGGATATGTTGAGATGTTGCATTCTCGAGTTTGAAGGTACGTGGAAACGATACCTACCTCTGATTGAATTTGTGTATAATAAAAGCTATCAATCGAGTATCAAAATGGCACCTTATGAGGCTTTTTATGGTCATAAATGTCGTACGCCATTGTACTGGACTGAGCTTAGTGAAAATAAGATACAAGGGGTTGACTTGATTCGAGAAACTGAACAGAAAGTGAAAGTGATCCGTGAAAGTTTGAAAGCAGCGTCAGATCGTCAGAAATCTTATACAGACGAAACGTAAAGATATAGAGTTTTAGATCGGAGACAAAGTCTTCTTGAAAGTCTCACCATGGAAGAAAATACTCAGATTCGGTCGTAAAGGCAAATTAAGTCTGAGGTTTATTGGGCCGTATGAGGTAATAGAGTGTATTGGGCCAGTTGCTTATGCTTATAGATTATCGTTGCCACGTAAATTAGAAAAGATCCACAATGTATTCTATGTTTCAATGCTTCAAAGGTATCGATCTGATCCTTCACATGTGATTAGTCTGTTTGAGATTGAAATTCAGCCTGATATGACCTACGAAGAAGAACCGATTCGCATTTTGACTCGTGAAGTTAAAGAGTTGCGAAATAAGAAGATTCTATTAGTTAAAGTATTGTGGCATAAGCATGAAGTTGAGGAAGCAACATGGGAGCCAGAGGATGCAATGAGAGAATGTTATCTGAACCTATTCACCGGCAAGATTTTCGGGGACGAAAATCCCTAATGGGGAGAGTTGTAACAACCCGATTTAGACCCTAATTGGAACGGTGGTTTCAGAACCACAAATTCGAGTCAAAAAAATAGTTTAAAATTATTTTCTGTGTTTATTTTGTGAAAATTTATATCTGTGAAATTTTCGTGTTTTAATTTTATCGTTTGAGTGTCCGATTAAATAAAATGGCTTAATCGCGTAAAATGAAAATTTGGTGGTTAAATGTGAAAGTACTTATTTGATGATGTCCTTGTAAATGGAGGCATTTATGATGCAATTAGACCAAAAGTAAATATGGTGGACGGTCATGACCTTAGCATATAATGGTTTATTATTTAATGTTAAAGGTTAAATAAGTAAAATAAAAAAACATATTAATATATGTTATATTAAAACATAAAATAAGCCATGCTCATTATTTTCTTCTTACACCGATTATAAACAAAAGAAACAAAGAAAGAACAAGGGCTAGGTTTGGCCATCTTTCTCACCTTGATTCAAGGTTTGTACTTAGTCGGTTTTTGATAATTTTTACGTTTTTGAGATCATTGCTTCAAGTACTACAAAACCCAAGCTTTAATTTTTGATTTTGTTGAATATTTTGAATTGTGCCATTGTTAATAGTTGGTGATTTTTGTTGTTTGAGGATGAAAAATGAAATATATGTTTTAGATTAACATGTTTTGTATTAGAGTTTTCGATGATTTTGAGTAATTAGGACTAAATTGCAAAAATAATAATTTGAGGGTCTAAAATGTGAAATTAATGAAATATATGGATTTGTATGGTAATGGGTAAGATTCGACCAAACATAAGTATTTGGAAATTTTGTGTATTTTGTGTTTTGTGTAGTAGGGACTAAATTGTAAAAATTGTAAATATGAGGGGTAAAATGGTAATTTTCCCATTTATGTTTTTTTGGACTAAATTGAATGGAAATATGTTTGAATGAGCTTAACTTGAATATGTTTAGATCAAGAACCAAAGAAATCAGATCTGGACCGGGGAAAAATGAAAGTTGTCGACTAGCAGCCCCGTCCCGTTTAACAACGTCCGAGGTAAGTTTATAAGCAAATAGACATGTTTAATTGTAGTTAAATGTAAATATTATATTCAGTTATGAAATATGTGAACATATACATAGCTTTGGTCAAATATGATTAAATTTGGCTACTACACTTCCGAGTTCGATTCGACGAAATATGACGTCCGAAAGCCCCGTATGAACCTTAGGAATAGCTAGGATACGTATGTCATGACATAGGATTCCGATATGTGTGTGCGAGTAAGACCATGGCATCGATTTATGATTCTGATATGTCTTTACGAGTAAGACCCTGTTTGGGACAGTGGCATCGATATGTGGTTACATGTAAGACCACGTCTGGGACGTTGGCATTGTACGATTCATGTGATTATTTAAGTGTCCTATCCAATTCTGAATGGTTCATTGGGAAAAGGTAAATCGCGATCAAATGTGTAAATGAGTTACGAAGCCAGGTATGGTTTAGCTTGTTAGCTATTGTTAATGAGGTATGTGTGAGACTTGAAATTTGATAAGTTTTATGTGATGCAAAAGACAAATATATAGGAAATAAGCAAGTATATTGATTTGAACAAATATTATGAATATTATGGAATTCATTTTGGATATATAAATATATATGTGATCATACATGTGTTCGGCCATACTAGTAGTAAATGTATATGACATTGTTATTTGGATTCTTTACTTATGCGAATAAGTATGTATATGTATTGATTGTATAGTGATGCTATAACCTAGAAAGTTGATTTCACATTCGGTTAATATGGTTGTGATAGCATTCGGCTATGGTAGTAATAAGCATGAAAATGCTATCATTTATTTCACTTATAAATTCAAAGTTAAGATTGGCATTGTTAATACAATTCGGCTTAACTTGAAATGAATTGATTATATCTTGAAATTGTTTATTTGCTTTAAACTTACTAAGCTATGTTAGCTTACTTGTGTATATGATTCTTTGTCTTATAGATTTTGAAGTCAAGCTACAAGCTCGGGAGACTTTCAGCCAAGTTCATCACACTATCTACTGTCTTGGTACCTTAATAGCTAAACTTAAATTATGGCATGTATAGGCTGGAACATATTTTTTAAGTGTTGATTTTGGTTATGTAACTAAGGCCATACGAAAATGGCTTGTTACTTATGTTTAGATTTAATTTTATACGTGCTTAGTTTTGGTGTCCATGATCTTGGTTTGATATATGTAAGTATGTTTGATTATGGTTTGGTTTGTGGTAAGTATTTTGTGTAATGATAATGGCTTTATATTTTAGGTTTGAATTCGGTTTGGGTTGAATTATTGTTTAAGTCTTTTGATAAATATGTTATATGTTATGGTCTTTTAAAACCTTATGTTATTTTGAAAGTGTATTAAAGTATATACATAGCTTGCAAAAGTACTTGTGGTTTGGCCATATGTTTATAAATGATGTTATTTATGCTACGGTTTATGCGAGATGTATATCTATATGTGTTCTGAAATGTGAATTGATTTTATTTTAAATTATAAATGAATTTGACTTGAGTGAATATATATATATATATATATATATATATATAAATGTTTGGAATTAAACTGTTGATCAGTAAAGCCTCATAATCCTATTCTGGCGACGGATACAGATTAGGGGTGTTACATTACCCATGTAATACACCGATTATGGGTTCGATGGACATTCTTCGAACATATGTCCTTCCCCACAATAAACACAGGCTATATTTTCAAATTGATTTGGTGGCTTTGCTGCAAAACTATTAGACCTATTAGTAGTAAGATTTTTTAATATCGAGGATATTGATGATACCTGAGATGTGAGTGAAGTAAGAGTGTCTACTTCATGTATTCCAGCAACTCGTCTTTCTAACACTGCTCAATTGGTTGGCCATTAATAATTGTTGCTGGCAATCCTCTCAATGATTTCATAAGCCTCATTATAAGACTTAGAAAGGAGAGCAATGTTAGTAGAAGCATCCACTACCATCTTCGTATAAGCATTGAGACCATTATAAAATGTCTCAAGTTGGATGCAATGTGGGATTCCATGATGAGGGCATTTTCGTAATAATTCTTGGTACCTTTCCCATGCCTCATACAAGGACTCATCATCCATTTGTTGGAAGGCAGTGATCTCGTTCCTCAACTTAGCATTCTTGCTAGGCGGGAAATACTTCATAAGGAATCTTTCTACTAACTCTTACCATGTGGAAATTGAGTTTGGTGGCAATAAGTTCAACCAGGCTCGAGCTCTTTCCCTTAGCTAATAGGGGAACAGCTTCAATCGTAATGCATCTCCGGGCACTCCGGCTAATTTGAAAGAATCGCTCACCTTCATAAATAGTCTTAAGTGTAGGTGAGGATCTTCGGTAGGCATTCCACTGAATTGGCCCACTGTCTGAAGCATATGGAACATGACTGGCTTCAACTCAAACTGTTGTGCCTCAATTTCGGGTCTCCTAATACCCGGATTAAGATCATTAAACACTGACACGACATGCTGTCTCAAAGCTCTCTCCCTATCATCAGCAATAAGGATAGAATTTTGAGGAGGGTTTGCTCCGTGTCTTTGGATCGAATTTCTGAAGTTCATCTCTTCGGTCCTTCTTTGATTTGCTTGTCTTCTTTGCTGTCGAAAAGTTCTTTCTATCTCAGGGTCTACAGGGAATAGGTCAATAATTCAGTCAATACTCATAAACACTTGAAATAATCACAGAAAAATTAATTAAGTTAAAAATTAAATAGAAAATTAAACCAAAATGCAAAAGTAACAAATTCACAAATAATGAGTTTTTAAAACAGTCCCCGGCAATGGCACCAAAAACTTGGAATGACGGAAATGTGCAAGTGTGCACAATCGTAACAAGTAATAAAGTGACAAGTAAATGTCAAGTTATCGTACCTACAGGGACTATGAAAAGAATTATTTATGAATGCTATTTAAAACACTTTGGTGAAAAAATATTTTGTTTGAAGAGGGTGATTAAAAATCAAGATTTTAAACTAAGTAAACTAAATAAATAAATCTCAAATGCACGATTTCAAAATACGATTTTATCAAGATGACATAATTGTGTTGGATTGATTACATTTCTTTAACTTAGAATTATTAAACTCATGTTTATGTTGTTACGAATAAATTCACGGCAACTCGGTAATTTGCTAACTTGTGAACATACTCACCTACACAAATCCATTCATCTCTTAACATATCCCTATGTTAATTCAAACGATTAAACAAATTTTAATAAGCAAACATGTTATTGCACATACATACTCATTAAATTGAATTAATTTCTTGCATATCCCTATGTCAATTCAAACGATTAATTAAATCTAATAAGCATATAAAAGACTATGGGAAATAACAAGGTATCCTTAACTTGAAACAGTTTAATCACAATAATCTTACAAGTTATGCAAGGCAAGTGTATCGCCAGATACATTGCTAATTTAACCCTCAGCTACTTTAGAAGAATAAACATGCACTGATTAAGTATTGTGTCCATTAATTACAATTTCAATCCATTTAAATTACTAATTCATTAGTTATCTTACAATCGTAATGCAAGAATAACTTAGGCATGATTTTACTTAATCAAGCATTTTATCGAGGCCTATAACAGCATAAACACAATTTTAATAATTTAAGTAGATGAAATGCAATCAAACCAACACGAATTAAATTCAAACTAAGCTGATTAAATTAGCCATTCCAACAACATAAATATTGATAGATATGTTCATCTTAACAACAACAAAAATTAAAGAGATAGGGAACAAGAATCAAATCTGGTGTTTCTCCGTGGCTTGACTAGTTGCTCTGTCTTCGTTCTCTATTGTCCTCGCCGATCAAGGCTACTATGAACACTTTGATGTTGCTCCAAAATGGCTGATGAATGCCCCTTTTCCAAGAGGAGAAATCAGCAAGAGAGTAAGGGACTTGGAATGGGAAAATGAGAGGAGAAAGTGAGAGAGGAGAGAAGAGATGTGAATGAGTGAGGGATGCTTTGAATGATCAGCCAAGGGGGGTTTTTTATAGCTGAATGTGATAGCTAAAATTTGCTAAAAATAGCAGCCAAAGAGCCAACCCTTGGCCGGCCACCTATGTGGCAAAGTTGATGGCTTCAACTTTGCTAAATATGTTTGGGCAAATATTAAAAGCCACCAATTTGGGGAGGGGGGGTTGAATTACAATTTGAACAAGTCTTTGCAGCTTAAAAAATCAGCTAATGAGCTGAATTGGGTCAACACTTGGACGGTTTTAGGCTGTCGTTTTCTTGGCCGGTTCGGTTTACTCAATTCGGTTCAGTCGGACCACTTTTTCATAATTAATTAATCATAATTTATTAACCCAAATTAAATTGGATACAAATTAAAATTAATTATATTATGAATAAATACATATAATTTTGGACCATCTTAGGCAGAAATTTAGTTCTCCTCGATACTTCAAATTGGTTCTCAATTTTGTGCTTTTAGTAGTGTCTGCCGAGCCATTCCCTTTGCGCAAATATGTCGAAAATAACCAAAATTCATCAAAAATAATTATGAAATTAACTAAAATTAAATATGTTCATATTTTAAGTGCACTTCAATTATTTTATAAAATTAATTATTTTTTGACAAGAATTTAACTAAATTCGCATGAATTTAAGTTAAAAAGGGTATGAAAAAGTGTGTAAATTTTTGTGTTTCCACTTATTCAGAAAATTCTACGTGAAGCACACAGTGATTGTTTATCTGTTCATCCAGGGAGTACTAAAATGTACAATGATTTGAAACAATTGTATTGGTGGTTGGGCATGAAACGAGACATTTCAGAGTTTGTGTCGAAGTGTTTAGTTTGTCAACAAGTCAAAGTCGAACATCGAGTGCCTCGGGATTATTACAGCCTGTGATGATACCAGAGTGGAAATGGGATAGAGTTACAATGGATTTTGTATTAGGATTACCCCTAACTCTGAAAAAGAAAGATGTTATATAGGTTGTCGTTGATCAACTAACAAAATATGCACACTTCATTCCAATACATACAGACTATTCGCTTGATATATTAGCTGAGTTGGACATCACTGAGATCGTTAGATTGCACGGGGTGCCAATTTCTATTATTTAGGATAGAGATCCGAGGTTTACGTTGTGATTTTTGAAGAAATTGCAAGAAGCTTTGGGTACACGATTGAACTTTAGTTGTAATAGCCCGTTTTTAGTCAAATCGAAATAGTGGTTTCGGGACCAAAAATCCAAAGTCAGAATAATTATTTTATTATTATTTTAATTTCCACGGCATGAAGATATGATTGTGTAAAATTTTCGTTAAGAAATTTTATTATTTGAGTGTTTAATTTGATAAAAAGGATTAAATCGCGTAAAGTGCAAAAGTGTTGTTCTATTAGTTAAAGGTATTCAATAGTTATAGAACCATAAAGTCAAGGTCCTTATGTTTTAATTAGACCACTAATAGTTTGAGTGGACAAATATGGTCATTAAAATGATATTATAAAGGTTAATGAATAAGGTTAATTTTGTAAATTGGTAAATAATGATAATTAAAAACAAATAAAATAAGTTATCATATTTTATTCTTCATTTTGGAATCAATTATTAGGGCTAGAAGAAGCCATTTTTATGTTCTTCATTCAGCTAGGCTATTTTGCTCATTAAGGTACGGTTTTTGTCCTGTTTTTAATGATTTCTATGTTTTTGAGATTGTTGCAACTAGGTTTAGCTAGCCCAGGGACTATTTTGCAAAACTATTAAAGATTTTGAATATTTTTATTAATGAGCACATGAGTATTTTGATGTTTACTGATAGATTATGAATGTTTGATGATAGTTATACAAAGTTTAGTTAAATGAATTTTAGTGAAAATGCAAATTAGGGATTAAATTGTGAAATGTAGAAACTTTGTGGTCAAAATGTGAAATATATGAAAAATATGGGCTGCTAGGGACCTAATTGAAATTTGGCTAGCACGGGATAGGATTGAATTGCATGAAATTGTGTTTTTATGAAATAAGGACTAAATTATAAAAGTTGTGAAACATTAGGGGCAATTGTGTAAAAATGCCTTAAAGTGAATTTTGACTAAATTGAATAAAGGGATAATTTAATAAGCTAGTTTTGACTACATAATTTTGGACTAAAATGCCTTAATGTTTGTGTTTAAACATTTATAACTGTAAAGTTATTTTAATTTAAAATTATAATATTTTATATTTTGTTATGGTATGATATATAAAATATATATTATCTAACAACAATGATTTATTAGTGACATGAATTTATTATTTTTTACGTGTAATATATGTTTTATTTATATCTATTCATTTTATTTTTATATGAATAAATAAATTTTTATTTAAAATAAATTAATCATTCATTAAGGTTATATAATAAAATGATTATATACTCTGAAGAGCTAATATTGCATAAAACGGTAAAAAGCACCTTAAGAGCTAATATTTTACCTCCTTATGATGAAAATTTTTGTAAAATATAATATTATTTTTCAGATCAAGAAGATATAAGTTGAATAAAACCTTCATGTGTTTTACATTAAAACCATATAGAGAAATAACATGAGATACCCATGTATTTGTATTATATATATTCCCGAAGGAATACAATATACTATATGATTGAAATATCTAATGTGCTACTGTAGTAGCAACATTGTGAAAATGACTTTAATAGTATTTTCAAACGATCTCATACCTTCTAATGACTAAGAAAAACAATAAGTTACTAATGAAAAACTATGAAATTCTTCCATTAGTTTTGCTTCATTCCCTCAAGTGAATGTAGCAGTACATAACAATTATGAAAAATAAAAATATTGAGATCATGATTGTTGTTGTAATTGAGGATGTAATTGGAGACTAATCATAACAACATGAATAGATAAATTCTGATTTAAAATCCACTCATGTTTTGCGATGGTAATTATGAAATAAAAAATCAATGGAGGCGTTTAGAAGTTTGTCCTACCCGATTGATTGCATTCCCTAAAGTGAATGCAAATATAAAGAAAATAAAATATATAATCATGAACCACTAAAAATGGGAACATAGTAATAAATAAGAGAACAATGAGAGTTCTCAAGATAACTCTTCAAAGGATAAAGATAACTTATGTTATCAATGTGATATGAAGATTATTGGCCACATATGTGGCATATGTCCAAATATTTTATTTCTATAAATATTCTTTGAGGAAGGATATAAGAATGTAGTAATAAATTATATCATTATAGATAGAAAATATTTATCTTATTTGGTAGTAAAACAAATAAATATTATTCCAATATTTGATAGTACAAAATTAGTGAAAGCTCCGGAAGAGCTAATATATTAATATCTTGTGATGGTTAATCCATTGGTTTTAAAGATTTTATAATAGATCTTATATTAAAATTGTGAATCTGAAAAATATTATATTTCATATGAATCACTATTATTATAAATATCTATTTTGAATGGATGAAGAAAAAGGATTGTGTAATTAATTTATATTTATTTTATAATCTTTGCGATCTTCTTTTGTCATCATCCCCATTAAGGGGCTGGAAGCAAAATATTTGTCTATGAAAGATCTATTTATGAGCAATGAAATATGATAATTCTATCTAAAACTCGTTATGGTTGGATGTACCTGAAGTTGCAATTCTTTTTTTTAGATATTTGAAGATTTTGGCATATTCCCTAAAGCGAATATTGCATATAATTATTTGGAAATTGTATTTATTTTGTTGAGTTAGTGACATTAATTCATATTAATTCAGACATTTTTAGTAGTAAATGTCACAATAGCACTTATCTGTGGATACAAAGTAAAAGGAATGATAATAAAATTATTAATTTGTTACAATTTAATACAATTGAAACACATGTTAAAGTAAACCATAAGTTTACTGATACAAATGCATTTACTTCTTGGCGTGACCAGTTAGACCATCCTGGATCATATATGATGTGAAAATTAATTTAGAATTTATATGAACATTCATTAAAGAACTAGAAGATTCTTTAATTTAAAAGAATTCTCATATGTTGCTTGTTCTCAATGAAAATTGATTATTAGAAACTCACTAGCTAAAATTGAGATTTAATGTCTTGCATTTCTAAAATGAATATGGGCTCATTCATCCACCATGTTGATGGTTTTGATATTATATGATTTTGGTAGATGCATCTACAAAATAATCGCATATGTGTTATCAATTTACAACATGTCATTAGCAAGATTGCTTGTTTAAATAATTAATTTCAGATCATGCAATTAAGACAATTCATCTTGCTAATACTGATAAGTTTATATCTCAATTTTTTATTGATTGAGTTTGACAAACTTTTGTAAAAGTTTACGCATAATGGTTTAGAGAAATTATTGATTGAACACCTCTGATTAATGTCTAAACTATTACTTATGTGAACTAAACTTCCTATTTCAACATGAGATTATGTTGATTTACGTGTTGTACGCACTAAGCCAAAAAATTATAAATACTCTTCATTACAAATGGTTTTTGATCAAGAACTAAATATTTCCCATCTTTAAATTTTTGTATATGTGTATATGCTCCACCACAATGCACAAATATGAGTGAATCCTCAACGAAAGTTGAGAATATATATTAATTACAAATTTCTTTGTATTATTAGATGTTTGAATGTATTGGAGATTCAATTATGACATTATTTATGATTATAATTTTGATTCGATAGTTTTTCGACATTAGCAGGAAAGAAATAATAACTTGTAATGAGTTAGGGGGAGAGTAATTTGAACTAGAAGTTCAACAATGATAGCTTATTACAAGTTAACTATCATATGTATTTACAAAATTAATGAGAATAATCAAATTAATATTTTAATTTGAACCAAAAGTCCCAGTAAGACAATCAATTAGAATAAATTATAGTTTGATCGGTTTCAAAGATTAAAATTCTTCTAGATGGTCATATAGTGAAGGCGGGTGTTCTAGAAAAGACCTAAGACATAACTAATAAGTAAAACTCTAGAAGAGATTCAAGTATCTGAAATGGAATTTTAAAATAATGAAAATAAGATATCTCGATAAGGTATGTCAATTTGAGAAAATGTGGAACCGAATAATAAAAGTGGTCAATAATGATTTTGCATGCAAAATTGTTATTGAAATAATGAAATAAAAGGAGGATCTTAAATAAATCTATTGAAAAATATAGATATGGAATAAATTGATCAAAATAGAAAGACGCAACTCAAGTATAATTAAATTCGTGGAGGTTTTGCACCAATAGTCCAAATATATAAAGGTATAAAGCCAGTGAGGGTGTAAATGAAGTAGTTTTGTAAAAGCGGAATAAAAATATAAAATTTTTGGCTAAGTACTAGTATTGATTATGAAAAAATGTAATATTCTTTTGTGGTAGATGTAATAACTTTTAGACATATTATTTTGACAATTCATAAAAGATTTAACTTGCGTCTAATGTTTGTTGTTACAACCTTTATAAATCACTATATAGTAAAGTTTATATTGAAATCCTTGAAGGATTTAGAATGCTAGAAGCATATTGAAATTCTTAGGAAATAATTCATTTATATTGGTAAATTGATTTAGTCAATAGTAGTTGAAAGAGGATTATAAAATGATTGAAAATACCTATTTGTATTTTTATAGAATGATCATGTTTAAAGTTTATCATGATTATTGTTGAAACTCCTAAAAGATCAAAATATATTTCTCATAAATTTTCCTTCACTCATGAGTTTTAAAAGAATAGTGATATATATGCTTAGTAATACATTTAAATAGTCATTTAAAAATTAGTATTCAATATTGAATACATAGAATATAAGAAAGTATGTAATGTTTTCATCGGGGAGTAAATATGTGTTATACTCTTTTTCCTTTAACCGATATTTGGTCTTATTGGGTTTTTATGATAAGTTTTTAATGAGGCAACATATTATACATATTATAGATTGTGTACTTTTTTTTCATCATTAGGTTTTTATCTTATAGGTTTTTCCTAATAAAATTTTAACAATGTATATTATCTACCAATACCAATGGACATCCAAGAGCATTATAATCACTCCTTTTGATCAGTAAAGTACATCTTTTATTATTTTTATATTTTATTTGTTATTTATTTTCTCTATCTCTTTTTACTTTATAACCGTACAAATATAAAAATATTTAAAAATAAATTGAAAATAATAGTCAAAGTAAAATCTCTACAATCTGGTATGGAGGGGAAATTCTGGAATTCCAACCACACATATCGGCCATTTTGACTAATTGACCGACGTTCCGTGCAGTGCCACGTATGGAAACTGGCACGTGCTATCCACACTTCTTCGCCTTCAGATTTCCTTCTCTCAGACTCATTCCTTCATTTCCCGTGCAAAACCCAAAAGGCAAAGCAGCAGGAGGAAGGAGGAGGCTAACCGTAAAATCACTGCATTCTCTGAAAGGTTACCTACCTTCTTTCTTTTTTTAGTTCTCGATTATTCCTCATCACATAAAAATAAAAATTTGTTCGTGATTTCATTTTCTGCTTCCTGAAAATTCTTAAAGAAACGAAAATAGTGTGGAAATTTCGTATTTCCTTTATATCCGATTTTTTTAAAACCTTTGATTGGTTTCAGCATTCTTGATGAATCTGAAGATATTTTTTGTTTGGTTCTGGTTTTCAGGTTCCAACTTTCTGAAATCTGTTTCTGTCTGAGTTGAGTCAGCGAATAGATGACGACTTCTATTGTCACAAATCATAAGGCTACACCCATACGCCATGTAATTGCATGCTCCGTCTTTAATCCTTTATAATTACCCTGCATTATCTGAAACGCTTTCCTATCATCAATTTTTTTTATTGAATTATTGTCAGTATATCTATAAATAGATTATTTTTAACACTGAATTCTTATTGATTTGCCATGTAAATCCTATCCACAATTATTCCCCAATTCATTCATGTCTTTGTTAGGTTTTATTTTTATTTTCAATGATGTGCTTTTTGTATTCTTTGGTTAAGCTTGATATGCCTTCTTCTCAGGCCATCCACTCCGCTGATGTATTTAGCCGGAGGGGGAAGTTTTCGCATCTGCCTTGCAAACTTAATGTGAAGCAGTCAGTGGAAACTGTTCAATTATGGGCAAAAATTAAGAACACTCGCACTACCAGGACTACAGCTTTTGCTACCCCACACGAAAATGATGAAGGTGAAAGAAGCGGTTCACATGCTTGTTCCGATGAGCAAGTGTTTGTGCCTTTGGAAAATAATTATAGTTCCAATGATCTGGATGAGGAAGCTGCTGGTTCTCTTCCGGAGTCAGGTTCAGGAGTCTTTCAGATGGTCGAGCACTCGGTAAATCTGGCAAGCCTCCTGGACAAATTGAAGGCTTTACATTTGCATGTATTAGCGTCAGAGCAGTGGAATGCATCTAGGCTGAAATTATGTCACAAGTACGTTGGAAAGTTGAAACTATATTTGTTATGTTTGCCTTCTGTAGTACTGCCAGTGCCATCTTAAATGTTTATCTTATTCACAAGGCTAGTTAATATAAAGAAAGTGGAAAATACTTGAAAGTACTTATTGCAATTGTAGACTACTTTATAAAATCTTATTTTCAGGCATTTTTCTAATTTATGGAGACTTTCTTGTTCCAGCAATTACGTGGAGAGTGCAAAAAACTTAATCCATTATTTGGCTTTGAAATGTCTTGACATTGAGCCACTCAAAGACGATCTAGCTTTGATCAGTCTGCTGAATTTGGAGATGGTCAATTCATCTGTCCTTGCAAGTCTTACCACATGCATTGAACTGTTGGAGAACCTACAGTTGAACTCTTCAAGAACTGGCAAAGATGTCAGTGCCGGAATTTCCACTCAGGGAAAGCTATATCATCAAAAGAATGGGAATTTCACAATAAACACGATGAGAATGAAGGCATGTTTGAACCGAGAGTTATTATTGGGACCACTTCAAGGTAGTAGGTGTACACATATCATGACAACGGTTGGAGAAGAAGCTCTTGAGAGTGAAACACTAATAACCGATCTTATAAAGGCTGGGACCTCAATAATTCGAATAAATTGTGCTCATGGAAGTCCTGAAAGCTGGAGTGAGATAATCAGAAGAGTAAAAAGGAGTTCTCAAATGCTGGAGGCCCCATGTCGAATTCTTATGGATTTAGCTGGTCCAAAACTTCGTACAGATAATCTAAAGCCTGGTCCATGCGTTGTAAAAGTATCTGCCAAGAAAAATGCTACTGGAAAGGTGATTTTTCCTGCACAAGTTTGGCTTTCTCATAAAGGAGCTGGTGCTCCTCCTCCTCATCTTTCTCCTGATGCTGTTCTGTTCATAGATGATGAAAACTTTTTCACTGTAGTCAAAGTAGGTGATAGTTTGAGGTTCTTTGATGCTAGAGGTAAGAAAAGGATGCTAAAGATTTCCAGAGTCTTTCATGTTTTTTCTGGTACTGGCTTTATGGCGGAGTGTACTAGAACTGCTTATGTTAGTTCTGGAACAGAATTATATATTAAGAGGAAGAAAGACAGATTACCTGTTGGACAAGTAGTAGATGTCCCTCCTAGAGAGTCGTCTATCAGACTAAGAGTTGGAGATTTACTAATTATTTCGCGGGATAGTACATGTGGTGAGGATAATTCCTATGGGCATGTAAGTGGTGCTTATAGAATAACATGTTCATCGGGCTATCTCTTTGATGCAGTCAAACCTGGAGAGCGCATAGCTTTTGATGATGGAAAGATTTGGGGAGTCATAAAGGGAACTACTAGTTCAGAGATTGTTGTCTCAATCACTCATGCTGGCCTAAGAGGGACTAAACTTGGATCCCAGAAATCCATCAACATCCCAGACAGCAATATTAGGTTCAAAGGTGTAACTTCAAAGGATCTAGTGGATCTTGAATTCGTTAAGTCTCATGCAGACATGGTGGGTGTTTCATTTATTAGAGATACTCGTGATATTATAGTGCTTCGCCAAGAACTGGAGGAAAGGAAACTTCAAAACCTGGGGATTGTTTTAAAAATTGAAACAAAAAGTGGGTTTGAAAAGTTGCCCCTCTTACTTTTGGAAGCAATGAAATCTTCAAATCCTTTAGGGGTTATGATTGCCAGGGGAGATCTAGCTGTGGAGTGCGGGTGGGAAAGATTGGCTGATATACAAGAAGAAATATTATCTTTTTGTGGTGCTGCTCACATACCAGTTATTTGGGCAACTCAGGTCCTCGAATCACTCGTCAAATCCCGAGTTCCTACCAGAGCTGAGATTACTGATGTTGCAAGTGGAAGGAAGTAAGTGATCAATTTATATTTCCCTATCTATTTCCATATGTTATCAGTGATATTTATTTAATGCTTGATAATATGTTTGAGCTATGTAAGCACTTTCAGTAGTTAGGCAGGCAGCTTTACATGCATTTTAAGTGCCCTTAAAGCAATTTCATTTATTAACCTCTTCTGACTGTTATATCTGCATAGCATTCCACGAATACATTTCCTTCTGTTCTGTACTCTTCTCCAAATCTGAAAGCCACTTTGATTTCTGATAGCCAATGAATTTCCCTCCACCACACCGATCTTCCCTCTCTTTGTTTCTCTTTCTCCATTCTCCTGGTTGAAGGTGTTTAAATGATCAAATGCATGGAACATGGCTTGATTAAAAGCTCTTCTTATTTTTCCAGGGCAAGCTGCGTTATGTTGAACAAAGGACGACACATTGTAGAAGCTATTTCAACTCTAGATAATATCCTGAACTCAAATTCAAGACAGATGAAAGCTGAAGTTAAGTCACTTGTTCCATCCAGCCATCTTGTTTAGGAAAGTCCGAGTTCCTGCATTTAATGGAATACTGTTATTGTATAGTTTGCAGCACTATCTGATTTGGGACACCTGATAGTTCCTTTTTTCTGTCATGGACCTTAAAAGTAGTATCTTATTTTTGGGCTATGTAAATATTCTTATCATCAGTAACATGCAACCAACTAGAACCTTAAAATTGGTACTGTAGGTTATATCATTTAACGGTCTTATCTTATGATATTAATTATCATTTATATTTTCAATGCAGCCAGTATCAACACAATGCCGATCACAGTATCTGAAAAACATGTACAAGTTTTTAGACAACCTAATGTTACTCTTCGTCATGGATGGCCATGGTGATGTATCCTAGAAGTTGCAAAGTTCCATAATGTTATTGGAAACTAAGAAAAGAATATATACAAAAATAAGAAAAGAATATATTGATAAAAATTACTTGCGCTTCATCTCTAGGGTTAGCTTGTTTATATATAAGTTTACGTAATTTAAATAATAAAATCAAATTTAATCCAATCCTAGAATTAATCTTACGAATCTATAACACTCTTTTAAAAGTTTAAAGTATACATATCGATCATATCCAACTTGTTATATAGATATTCAATCTAATCCTCACTCAATGTCATTGTAAACAAATCAACAAGATGTCTACATGTCTTCAACAAGTTCTTTCATGTTGTACAAAAGCTTTGTTGGCAATGGATACTCCAATAAAATTTTGGTTAACAAATTTTGTATCCACATAATTTCATACGTGGATTGTGTCATAACCCTATATTTTGATTCAACACTTGATTGAGATATAACATTTTGCTTCTTGCTTTTCCACGATACTAAGTTTTCACCAACAAAAACACAATGTCTAGTAGTAGACCTATCTATCTTGGATTCAACCCAGTCGACGTATGCAAAACATTCAGTACGAGTATGCCCATGATTATTGTATAGTATGCCACACTCCAGAGCTTCTTACAAGTAACATAAGATCTGCTCTGACACCACGCAATGTTTGATTGTGGGTGCAAACATAAATTGGCTAACAATACTCACAAGAAATGCCATATTCACTTGAGTTATAGTAAGGTAGTTTAATTTCCAAACTAGCTTATTATATTTTAGGACCATCAAAATGATCATCTTCCTCTTTCGTACGATACACATTGGAGTACTATAAGGTTAGCTGCTAATTTTCCAATTTTTGCTAGTAAATGAAGAACATACTTTCTTTTAGACAAAAAAAATTATCTTCTTGTTTCTTGTTACTTCTACCCCCCAAAAGTACTTCAACTTACCTAAGTCATTCATATGAAATATAGTATACAAGAAAGTCTTGATAGAAGAGATCCTTACAACATCATTTCATGTAATAAAGATATCATCAACATATACTAAAAAAAGAATAGCACCAACTTTAGATCTTTTGTAAAACAACGTATGATCACAACTTTTTTTTAGTACAAACTGTTGAATTGTCTTACTAACTTTTCGAATTAGGCTCGAGGGCTTTGCTTCAACCCCTAAAGGGTTTTCTTCAGGACACATACCTTCCCATACTCCCCTTAAGCAAGAACCCAAGTGGCTTCTCCATATAGATTTCTTCTTAAAGATTCCTATGATGAAAGACATTCTTAATATCTTATTGGTGTAAAAACCAATTATGAGAAACAACTTGTGAAAATAATAGATGAACAAAGGTAAGTTTGGCCACAAGAGAGAAAGTTTCTGAATAATCCACCTCATAAGTCTGAGCATATCCTAGTGCAACTAATTTAACTTTAAGCTTAACCCTTAAGGTATCTTGATTAATCTTAACGGTGAATACCTATTTGCAACTAACAAACTTTTTACCAATAAGTAAATCCACTAAATTCCAAGTACCATTGTCATCTAATGCATGTATTTCCTCCAACATTCCATCATGTCACATCTCGAAATTGGGTCTAAGAGCTTCGAGGGTAGTTTTGGAATTATGACTCAAAATGTGTTCAGAAATTCAAAATGTGGTAACTCGAAAATACCTTCATCTATGGCTTTTTGAAAATTAAACCAATTTAATAAAATAAAGTGGAAAAGACCTTTAATTTTAAAAGGGGGACTATTTTGTAAAAGGGTGTAAATGTGAAAGAGGCCCAAAGGTAAATATACTAGTTTTAAAAATACCCTATTTTCTCCCTCCACCTACAGAAAACTCACGACACTCATTCTCCCCTTACCTTCTTTGCCGTCCCTTGAAATCTCCAAATACCATTCACCAATTTTGATCTCAATTACTCTAATCCTTTTTATTTTCATCATCTTTCTAACATTAAACCCTCTTTGAAAACTAAGAAGTACATTAAGAACGCCTTTAATTCCATTATTATTCAACTTGTGGATTTTCTCAAATTTTCCATCAATCGTTTGTTTTTCCCTCAACCAAGATGATGTTTCATTTTCCTAATAGTTTTTTTATGTAGTTTATCTATTTGAATCAAGTTTTAATCTATTGAATCAAAGATTTTGTGTAGAAGTCGAAATTTGAGTTGTTAATGGTGAAATTCAGGATTTTGGACAAAATTACTGTTTCTACATGATTTTCAGTTTGTTTTGATGTGATTAGAATTTTTTTAAACTTGCTTTAAAGTTTCGTTGAAAGATTTGAAGGTTTTGTTGAGTTTTTATAAAAATGGTCATGGATGTCGAAATTTTTAAAACCATTAACTTGTGGAATTTTGAGTGTCTTGAAGGTTGAGAATTATTCTTGGATGAGTAGTTAGGTGTTTAGAATCAGTTTTAAGTGATGGGATTGAATGTGAAATAAGGAATTTGAGTTTCGACTATGCTAGTCGAAAATTTTAGTTTTAAGAGGAACTAGTCTTAGACCTGCATTTTTGTTTGTTTAATGTGTTTTATAACTACTAATTAATTGTGTATATTGTGTGCTGAAAATGTGTGAAGCTTCAGAATCATTGGGACCTTCTTTGAGTAAAGCGAAAGGCAAGGAAAAACTAGTTTAAGTTTTCGAAAAATAGGGGAAAGCATGAATAGTGAGTGTTTTGGAATTGCTGGTCGTAGACACAATTCATAGTGTTAAACGAGAGCTTAGGAGTAACCTAAACCCCTATCATAAGTTTTGAGTGTAAGTTTTCTTACTCCTCACGTTTATCTTGCCAAATTGTCACTATATGTTGTGGATTGAGTAAAATGATGTGTTAATATGACACGTGATATGTGTATGTTAGCTCTTATGAAATACATCAGTTATTGGATACATCTTTAGCATCTCATATAAAACTTATCAAGGAGGCAAGACTACGAATTTTGCTTTTAATTCTGAGAGAGTTTTGTGCTATCGTGGGAGATATGTGTACCTTCAGATTTAGAGTTGAGATAGTCTATTTTGAGGGAAAGGTATAACAGTTTTTATGCTATGCATCTTGAAGGGAGTAAGATGTATCGGGATCTTTATGAGCAGTATTGGTGGGCGAGACTTAAGCGTGATGTGACTGATTTTGAGGCAAGATGCTTGACATGCCAACAAGTCAAGGCCAAGCACCAATTTGCTTTTGGTTCATTCCAACCTATTCAGATTCCTCAGTGGAAATGAGAGCGTGTCACCATGGACTTTGTCAGTGGGATACCCTTGACGTGATAAGGGCATTGCTTGGTGAAACAACGTTCCTTGTAAGTTGTAGATCTAAGATTGAAGCAAACACTTCTCTGCAAACAAAAACAAGACACAATGGATGTTTAGGCTTAGAACGATCTTAAGAACAAGAAAAGAAACAAAGAAACAAAGAAACAAAGAAAAAAAAACAAAAAGAGAAAGGGCTGAAATTTCTCGCAGATTTGAATCAAGGTTGAAGATGAATTCTTGAAGCTTTATACATGGCAGCCTTGAAATTTCAAAGATGACAGAATTGGTGTAGAATATTGCTAGAAATTTAGAAAAACGAGGAACACGAAAGAACTCGTACAATATACTGAATGAACCCGAATCAAATCTGTTCTTCGTCAACGGACTTGGACCCACTAGATAGCAATCTAGGAACCCAAAGTATCAAGTAAAATTGACACAACAAAAAAATTAACACAACAAACACAGTCTTATATGCCAAGATAGTTCAGTGAAAAATCGAAGTTTGAGAGAAAATCTCACAAAGATTATATTTTATTAAAAGTGTTTACTTTCTTACTTTGTTTTTATACATATATATGGATAACAAGAGGTGTATGGCCGAATTTCCTTCTGTGGCTGAAAATAGAGGATTTAAAATTCAAATTTTAAACTCCCAATAACTCCTAAAATGGACGACATTGTATGGCAGCCTTGTATTTGTAGTTTGAAATTCAAACACAAACTACTTGATCTTATCCTTGAAGTTGACGTCAAGTAAGAAAAAGGAAGGGCTGCTCCAATTCGGCCAATAATGTACTCACTCATCTAAGCTGCAACGTGGATGTGTGAATGACCGGATGCCACTTGGGCTGCCACATGTGCACTGGTACACTCCCCGACTTGTAAATCATTATTTAGCTACGTCTGGACTTGCCAGCTGAAGTTGACCTAGTAGAGCTGAAATTGAGCTGACAGAAACTGAAATGAGCTAGAATGAGCTAGCCACAAGTAGAGTGAGCTTACATGAGCTGGTGTAGAGTACTCTGAGGTATCTTGAGCTGAAGATGAGCTGGTGTAGAGTACTCTGAACTGACTTGAGCTGAAGATGAGTTGCATATACACTCTTGAGCTAGTGTCCCTTCGAGTACCTGAATTTCTTTGCCTTAGAACGGGTAATAGGTCCCAATGGTAAGACCTCCGGATCAGCTTCCTTGGTTGGCATGGATGTGCTCACATTGTCCCTCCATTCTTGAAAAGGATTTGTCCTCAAATCTACAGAATCTTCATAAGAGGTTAAATCAGAAACATTAAATGTGGCACTCACATTATATTCTCCCGGCAAGTCTAACTTGTAGGCGTTGTCATTCACTTTTTCCAACACCTGAAAAGGACCATCTCCCCGTAGTAATAGCTTGGACTGCCTTTGGGCTGGAAATCGTTCCTTTCGGAAATGAACCCAAACCCAATTTCCAACATCGAAGGTGACTCACTTTCTGCCCTTGTTTGCTTGCTTTTCGTATTGCTGAGTCCTTCTTTCTAGGTTCTCCTTAACCTGTTGATGCAACTTTTTCACATATTCTGCTTTCACTTTACCGTCTCTATTCATCACATGTTTCTGTTGCAAAGGCAACATATCTAGAGGAGTAGTAGGATTAAAACCATAAACAACCTCAAAAGGTGACATCTTCGTAGCAAAATGTACAACATGGTTATAAGCAAATTCAACATGTGGCAAACAATCTTCCCAAGTTTTTATGTTCTTTTTAATGATGGAACGAAGTAAAGTAGATAAACTCAGTTAACAACCTCAGTTTTTCCATCAGTCTGGGGATGACAAGTAGTAGAAAACATAAGTTTTGTACCTAGTTTGCTCCAAAGAGTCCTCCTGAAATGACCTAAAAACTTTACATCCCTGTCAGAAACAATTGACCTAGGTATACCATGCAGACGCATAATATCTCTAAAGAACAAGTTAGCCACATTAACAGTATCATCAGTCTTATGGCAGGCAATAAAATGTGCCATATTCGAGAACCTGTCAACCACAACAAATATACTGTCTCTACATGTCCTAGTTCGAGGCAATCCCAATATAAAGTCCATAGAAATATCAGTACAAGGGAAATCGGGAATAGGTAAAGGTAAATACATACCATGTGGTGAAACCTTCGATTTGGCTTTCTTACATGTCACACAATGTTCACAGTACCGTTCAACATCCCTGCGCATCTTAGGCCAGAATAGATGCTCCTTCAATGTCTGCAACATTTTGGTGACTCTAAAATGACCCATCAATCCACCTTCATCTGCTTTATGGATCAGTATATCATGATTGAACCCTGTGGAATGCATAACCTGCTTTATTTGAAAAGATAACCATCATGCCTATAGAACTTTCCATCTGCACCTTTCTCACAAGCATTATACTTATCTCTAAAATCAAGATCATCAGAGAATAACTCACGAATATATGCAAATCCAATCAAATGTGAATCAAGATGACTCAAAAGTGTATATCTGCATGATAATGCATCAGCAACGACATTATTTTTTCCCTTTTTGTATCAATTGACATAAGGAAAAGATTTTAAGAATTCAACCCATTTAGCATGTCGTTTGTTCAATTTATGCTGACCTGTGATATATTGTAAAGCCTCATGGTTAGTGTGGATCATAAACTCCTTAGGCAACAAATAATGCTGCCAAGTCTCCAAAGCCCGGATCAGTGCATACATTTCCTTGTCATAACAGGATAATTCAACATTGCTCCGCTAAGTTTCTCACTGAAATATGCAACGGGCCTCTTTTCCTGTGACAAAATAGCACCTGACTAATCGATGTCGGTTGTGGCCATTCTTGTATTGCTTTAACCTTCTCAGGATCGACTTTAACACCCTAGCTTTGTCTTGAAGGCTGTTTTCCACTCGTCACCTTCTCTCATGCGAATCTGATGATATCCACTCTTCAGATCAATTTTAGAGAAGATAGTCACTTCGCATAACTCATCCAGCATGTCATCGAGTCGAGGGATGGGGTGTCGATACTTGATTGTAATCTAATTCACAGCTTGAAAATCAACACACATCCTCCACGTTCCATCTTTTTTTGATACCAAAAACACTGGCACAGCACATGGACTTATACTCTCTCGAATGTAACCCTTGTCCAACAACTCAGAAATTTATCGTTGAAGTTCCTTCGTCTCTTCGGGGTTACTTCTATATGCTGGTCTATTCAGAATCGTGGCACCTTGAATAAAGTCAATCTGGTGCTCAATATGCCTTTAGGTGTTTCATCCAGAAACATATCTTCAAATTCTTGCAAAAGAGATGAAATAGAAGCAGACAAATCACTAGGAATCTCAGACAATAAATAATGATTTTAAACAACAAAATAAGCATAGATTGCTGAGAGGAAAGACATTTCCTAATTTCCTTGCTGCTTGTGTACACATTCATCTTGTTTTTCTCACAAACTTCTTCGATATTCTTTTGCAAGCTTACTTGGTCTTCTTGCACTTGACTCGGGGTCAAAGGTGCTAAGGTGATCTGTTTTCCTGCATGCATAAAAGAATATCTGTTCGTAAAGTCATCATGCATTGTCTTCTTGTCAAATTGCCATGGATGACCCAATAGCAAATGGCTTGCAACCATCAAAACAACATCACAGAGTACTTCATCCTTGTATTTTCCAATGGCAAATGGCACTAAAACTTGCTTAGTCACTTTAATTTCTCCACCGTCATTTAGCCACTGTAATTTGTAAGGATTGAGATGTTTTGTCGTCTTCAAACCTAACTTTTCAACCATCACAAAACTAGCAACATTAGTGCAACTACCACCATCGATAATTACAACACATACCTTATCATTGACAAGGCATCTCGTGTGAAAGATGTTCTCTCGTTGTTGTTCTTCTTGAATCGGTTGAGTATTCAGAATCCTTTTGACAACAAGTGCTTCACCGGTGGCAAGCATCTGCACATTGTCATCATCTTCTTCAACGTCCACTGGAGGGTTTTCATGCTCATCTTCCTCTGATTCAGACTTAATCTCACCACTCTCTAACATTATCATGGTCCTTCGATTAGGACATTGGTTAGCAACATGTCCTCGACCAAGGCACTTAAAGTACAGAATTTCTCTCGATCGTTCTTGTGTCACCACTGGTAGTTTGCCACGCCCATTATCAGCAACGAGAGGCTTTGGTTTGCTGGATTCGCTTGGATCTTGAATTTGTAGTGGCCGTTGTGGTGCTTGTTTCCTAGCATTGTTAGGAATATACAATGGATTTGAAAAAGATTTAAATGGAGTATTACCTCAAGTAGAAGCTTTTCTACGTTGTTGTCACTCAATTTTGATTGCCATATGTACCATGTCATCCAATTTGACATAATGCTACAATTCAACAACGTTAGCAATCTCAAAATTCAACCCTGTAAGAAAACGTGCCATAGTAGCCTCTCGATCCTTAACAATGTTGGCTCGCATCATGGACATTTCCATTTCCTTGTAGTAGTCTTCAACACTCCTACTCCCCTGTTTCAACCTCTGCAACTTCTGGAATAAGTCACGATGATAATGAGAAGGAACAAATATCCTTCGCATGATTTGCTTCATTTCATTCCACGTTCTCACTGAACCTTCACCGGTGCATCTCTGACTGATTAACAATTGATCCCACCAGATCAAAGTGTAATCAGTGAATTCCATCGTAGCCAAATGAACCTTCTTCTGTTTCGAGTAATTGTAACACTCGAAAATATGCTGGACTTTGCTTTCCTAAGCGAGACAAGCATCAGGATCTGTTCGTCCCTGAAAAGATGGAATGGTAACTTTAATGTTAGACAAATTATCATCAAGTTGCGCACGACCCTTCAGATTTTGTCTCGAAGGTTGATCAACTTAATTTTCATCACGATCCTCTTCATGGACAGATTGGGAACCACCCCCATCTAATCTATCCATTCGAGACTGTAAAGGCTCCAATTCTCGTCTTAAAAGATGCTGAAGTTCACGTGTAATGGCTTGCATTTGCAAGTTTGGTAGCTAGTCATTTGAATTGCTTTCATTCGAACCTGCCATTATAAACACTAGAAACAAACAGAAAGTAATAATATATGTTAGTAAAATAATGAAAAGGACTTCACAACAACACACTTAACAAAATTCCTCACAGATCACTTTAAGGAAAGATCGCTTATTAATTGCACTCAACACTCGTGTTTCACTCGGGAGAATGCTTGAATGGCTCTTTTTGTCTCCCCTTCTATTCTCACATGCTCAGTTTGCCTTTTCCATTCGATCTCTCGCAATTCAGTTCTTTAAGGAACTAACTCGACCATTTAGACTTGTTAACTATGTCAAACTTACAAGATAAACAACAAGGATAAAGAAAACAAAGGGTTAAAACGAAAATAGGGCTGAAAGAAGAAAAAATACAAAAAAAAATTCACAACTTACTGCAAAAAAAAATGCTTACAATGATCCTATCACCGAACAAACAAGAACAAGTTGTTTTGATTGATTTCCAAGCATTTCATGGCATAATTGAGCATCCTTCTTCATTTCCATGTACCAGCACAAGTGTCTTTTCTTAGTTCTTTTTTTTTTTTTGAATTTTCGAAATTGATTGTTTGTGTTTTGTTGTTTTTTTTTTAACTTGTTTTTTTTTTACTTTTGTTTGTTTTCTTGGTATTACAGTGCAGAACATGCTAAAATTCAACCTTTGCTCTAATACCATATGATAAGGGCATTGCTCGGTGAAACAATGTTCCTTGTAAGTTGCAGATCTAAGATTGAAGCAAACACTTCTCTGCAAACAAAAACAAGACACAATGGATGTCTAGGCTTAGAACGATCTTAAGAACAAGAAAAGAAAAAAAAGAAACAAAGAAAAAAAAAAGAAAAGAGAAAGGGTTAAAATTTATTACAGATTTGAATCAAGGTTGAAGATGAATTCTTGAAGCTTCATACACGATAGCCTTGAACATTCAAAGATGACAGAATTGATGTAGAATATTGCTAACAATTTAGAAAAATGAGGAACTCAAAAGAACTTGTACAATATGCTGAACTAACCCGAATCGAATCTATTCTTTGTCAACAAACTTGGACCCATTAGATAGCAATCTAGGAACCCGAAGTACCAAGTAAAATTGACACAACAAACATAGTCTGATATGCCAGGAAAGTTCGATGAAAAATGAAAGTTTAAGAGAAAATCTCACAAAGATTATATTTTATTCAAAGTGTCTACTTTCTTACTTTGTTTTACACATATATATGGATAACAAGAGGTGTATGGCTGAATTTTCTTGTGTGGTTGAAAATAGAGGATTTAAAATTCAAATTTTAAACTTCTAATAACTCCTAAAATGGGCAGTATTATATGGCAGCCTTGTATTTGTAGTTTGATAAGAAAAAGGAAAAGCTGCTCCAATTCGGCCAATAATGTGCTCACTCATCTAAGCTGCCATGTTTGGACTTGCCAGCTGAAGTTGAGCTAGTGGAGCTGAAATTGAGGAAACTGAACTGAGCTAGAACGAGCTAGCTACAAGTGGAGTGAGCTGACATGTGCTGGTGTAGAGTACTCTAAGCTATCTTGAGCTGAAGATAAGCTGGTGTAGAGTACTTTGTGCTGACTTGAGCTAAAGATGAGTTGCATATACACTCTTGAGCTAGTGTCCCTTCAAGTACCTGGATTTCTTTGCCTTAGAACGGGTAATAGGTCCAAATGGTAAAACCTCTGGATCATTTTCCTTGATTGGCATGGATGTGCTCACATTATGATGCCTTCTAAGAAATACTCCATTAGGGAGATTGTTGACCTATTGACAAAGTTCGCCTATTTTTTACTAGTGCGTACTGACTACTTGTCACCGAAGTTGGTGAATTTGTATATCTTCAAAATTATGAGACTTTGTGGGGTAGCAGTTTCTATTATTTTTGATCAGGATCCTCTCACGTCTTGGTTTTGAAAGAAACTACATAAGGCACTTGGTACGAGGTTAAACTTCAGTACAACTTTTCAGTTGTAGTCTGATGGGCATTTTGAAATAGTTATCCAGATTCTCGAGAATATGTTGAGAGGTTGCATAATTAATTTTTGAGGCAGTTGGGAGGAACACATGCTACTTTTTGAATTCGTGTATAATAATAGCTTTCAGTGAAGCATTCAGACGGCTCCTTATGAAGCTCTTTAAGGACACAAGTGTAGGACACCTTTGTGTTGGATGGAATTGGGGGAGAAGAAAGTGTTAAGACTGGATTTAGAACAAAAAAAAAGAATACTATGAAGAATATCTGGGATCATTTAAGAGTAGCATCAGAGAGACAAAAGTCTTATTTTGACTTGAAGAGGAAGGATATAGAGTTTAGTGTTGGTGATCGAGTCTTCCTTAAAGTTTCGCATTGGAAAAAAGTCTTGAGGTTTGGCCGCAAAGGGAAATTGAGTCTGAGGTTCATTGGACTCCATCGCATCATTAAGAGAGTTGGACCAATGGCATATCAACTTAAGATACTTCCAAATTTGGATCATATCCACGATGTTTTTCATGTGTCCACGTTGAGACAATATTGATCTGACCCTTCTCATATAGTTCCGGTTGAGGAGATTAAAGTTCATTCAAATTTGTAATTTGGTGAGGAACTGATATAGATTTTGATTGTGAGGTCAAGTTTTTGTGGAGGAAAGAGATTCTACCCTTGAAGGTTTTGTGGAAGAATCACGGCTCTAATGAGGCCATTTAGGAGCCAGAAGATTCGATGCAACAACAATATCCTCACCTTTTCCTATCAGGTAAAATTTGAGGATGAAATTTATTTTTAAAGAAGGTAGAGTTGTCACATCACACATTTTTATTATTAGCAGCACAAAAATTAAAACAAGGAAGTGAAGTAGTGTAGTGGGTTAATGTTCCTTAGCTATCCTAATGGTCCTAAGTTCAAGTCCCCTTATTCATGTCTTTTTATTTAATTTTTTTACACAAAAACCCATGTGATTATTAAGCTTGTCATCCACCTCATAGCTTTCATGAATAGGAGGGTTCGTTTCCTCAATTATGGGTTAAACTTACCATAAGTTGAGGGAGTATGATCCCCATTTTTACTTCATGCCCTACTCTCTTGCCATTTCATCTCACCCTTGCCATAAAAGAACTTCATTGAACCTAGACCAAGTTGACCAACCTCTCCTCTCACTCACCCACATCTCATTGTCGTCCCCTCCACCATCTCTCCTATTTCTCTTTTTTCTATTCTATTTTGACCTATTTTCTCTCTTTTTACAAAACCACCACCCTTTCTCTTTTCATTTTTTCTTCCGTCCTCTTTTATGACCGAAGCCTTCACCACCAACCACTGTATCTCATAGCCACCATTCCTCTTGTTCCTCTTTCTCTTTCCCGTTGCCACCCATCGCCGCCGTGACCACAACCACAAGCCATCGCAAATTATTTTCTCTTCCATCCCTCTTTCTTTCATCGCAATATTTCAACTTTATTTTTTTCAAACCTCCACCATGTTTTTCTACACCTTTTACCGTACTGTTGCTTCACATGTCGCTGGATAGCCACCGCTGCCAGTGGTTGAGTTTCTATTCGTTTTCTCCTTATTTCTTTAACATTATTTTTATTTTGATTAATATTATACCCTTTTCATAATAATTCTTTTAAATCACCCAACTCTACGGTCTCCTATCTATATTGATCCACTGACCATTCCGAATTGATTAAGTGTGTAAGAGTGGGTTATTCGATCATCAACTTCTCTTTTTAGTGTTTTCCTCTCTTATATGAATGGTATAGTGGTCATAGAAATTATTTTTATTTCATGTGTTAAAACTACTCTTTATATTCTTTAAAGGGTTCAATGATAACAATAGGAGAGATCCTTAACTTTGCATTGAAGATCATCAATTCGAGTGTGAAAACTGCGGGGTAAGTGTTATGGTAAGGTTTTTCGTGACCAATTTATTAGTAATAAAATATCTTTAACATATCCTATCCTATATAAGTTGCTGTATGTTAGATACATCTTTCGGGTTTAGATCCAAGTGAAATCACTACTAGAGGATTGTGGCATTTTGGATCTACGAAAAAGGTGTGGGTTCAATACCATTTAGATTAAATATAATATTGCGATAAACAAAGTATGTTAATATGAAAACTGAGATTAAACGCAAGTACAATGAGTACTTCAAATGAGGGTTGAAAAACTCATCGAAAAGGATTACCAAGTAAGCAAAGCTAACCAAACGATTCTATGAAAGCATGATATATGTTGTGATGGTAACTGTGATTGTGATATATGTGTAAATCTCATCATTATGATATGTGATACATGGCATGTGTGATACTTTTGATGATCTAAAGCATGTGGTATTTATATATGTGTTTGTGTAAATTTGAGATGTATGATCTACTATGAAAAGCATGTTAAAACATGTTAAAGTGATTAGAAGTGATCAATATGTGATATGTGATTATAAGAGCATGTTTACATGCCTAAGTGTAAAAGTGAAAATATGTGTTAAAAAGTGAAATTGCCATATCACATGCTTATAGTGGGTTTGTGAAAGGTAGAAGTAAATGCCATCTTATCTACAAATTAGTGGTGGCTTGTCCACAAATGTTGTTTCGAATGGACGAGTTCTGAGGAACTCAGTATTGGTGTGTAGCGAAGATGGGTAGGAGATTTTAAAAAATGTGCTTCATTTTAAAGTATGCATCGACATGTTCATGCATAAGTTTCAGTGTTAGAACTTGTTGTTATTGTGATGATTGATAAGTTCAGATTGATATTTTTATTTGTATGTAATTTTATTTGTGTTGATCTCACACTGGGCCTTTTAAGGCTCACCCACTTTACTTATGTGCTCAGATAATCCTCGTGATTAAGACTCAGATGCGGTCGTCGGTGATGCTCTTAGAAATTGTTTTATATAAATATGGATTTTTTTACACTTGGGACTTTTATGGACATTATTACTATTTGGGATTTTTATTTTATGTTAGACTATAGAACTGGGTCATGGAATTTTTAAACTTTGGACATTTGGACATTTTGCATGGATTAACTTGGATTGAATAAATTGGATTTTTTTTCTAATAAAACTATTTTCCCAAAATTCAATATATCAAATCTGAATTTAAAAGAATCACTAAGTTGATTTCCAAATAATAATGAATGATTTTTTTTATCAAGTTTTCAAAATTATCTTTATTTTTTAAAAAAGAAATAATAGCACGTGTTTTCAAAAATGATCAAACTTGTTTCAACTAAATGTTTTCACCATATTTATGGCTCTTGTAATTGCTTAAATTGGATCGTAACGTCTAGCTTCGATTTGAGGGGTTACATTTAGTAGTATCAGAGCTCAGTTCAAAACTTGGACTATAGGTAAAGTTTTTTCAAAAAACTTCATGCTTTATAGAATGGTATTTTTGGGAAAAACATGTCTCATGTTAAAATTGTTGTAAAAAAATCTAATACTCCTGAAGTCGATCCTAGGTAAGTGTTCTTTAGATTTGAAACTATAGACTATGAACATGATAGATAGTGAGACAAGTCTAAAATGAAATAAACTTCGATTAAAAAAATATTCAAGTTATAACATAAAAACTTACCTTTATTGATAGAAAATTCATAAAACTTAAAATATGTACTTCCGGAGTTAGAACTCGGGGAATAAAAGCTCACAGAGAGCAGGGTCAAGGAATCTAAATCAACTCATCCACATCCCATGTGCAAATTCCTAAGCCGACAGCGGAAAATGTTGACCGTGCACCCATTATTAAGAAGAGTCAACATGAGCCTGCGAATGAGGCTATATCGCAGGCCATGCTTCAAGTGTTAGAGCGAATGGTAGGTGCTCAGACTGGGTCCAACAGTCGTGGTACTATAATTGAGAGCCTACGTTCGATTAGAGCTGAGCTATTTAGGGGTGTTGCAGGAACGACCCCTACTGTAGCTAAATATTGGCTAGAAGCTAAAGAGGATTTTAGATGAGATGGAGTGCACCCTAGAGCAGAAGCTTAAGGGGACTGTGTCACTACTACGAGATGAGGCCTATCGCTGGTGGTAGGCTATTGTGAGAGGTACTCCAGTTGATCGACTGACGTGGGAGTATTTTTCAGATGCCTTCCAGAAGATATATGTGGGCATGAGGTATGTTGAGGCCAAAAGACTGGAATTTATTGAGCTTAGGCAGGGTAACATATCTGTGACTGAATACGAGGTTGAGTTTTTAATGCTTAGCCGTTATGCTCCGGGTATGGTTGCGACTGAGCAGGATAAGTGCACCTGATTTGAGTTTGGGCTGAGATCCAAGTTGATGATTGAAGTGGTCTCGTTTCAAGAAAGGGTTTTCAAAGCTTTGGTGAAGAAAACAAAAATTTGTGAGGAAGTCAGACGCATAGAGAGAGAAAGGAAGGAGCAGGAGAGAATTCCAGCAAAGAGAGAATTAGGCCCTAATGTGCAGGCTCCGCGTCTAGTAAGCGAGCCAGAGAAGATCAACCCCGCTAGACTTTGTTGTAGTAGGAGGCCTAATTTAGAATTGTGCCACTTGTGGCAAGAGGCATTTAGGTAACACTTGGAAGAGAATAGGTGTATGTCTGAAGTGCGAGTCACTGAATCATGAGATCCAAGATTGTCTACAACTTAATGAATAGATGCAAGTAGAAGGGTAGAATTGAGCCCTGAACCAAAGAGCTAGACAGTAGCAACAGAGAACTCAGGGTCAAAATAGAGGTGAAAATACTGGGTAGAGGCTGTGAGCACTGGGTCAGGGTGCTAATTGGGCAAATGCGAGGCAACCATCACTTGTGTATACAACTGGATGCAGAGAGGATTGTGATGCAGCTGATCTGATAGTAGGTACTTTTACAATTAATGTTGTTCAATACTTTGCATTAATTGATATAGGTTCTACCCACTTGTATATGTCCTGTGTGATGGCTGATAAGCTGGGAATTCAGGTAGAGGAGACTGTAAGCGATGTAACTATCCTTACTCTCTTAGGGCAATTTGTGCATTTGAGCAAGATATATAGGAGATGTCTGTTGCAAGTCCAAGGTGAGGTATTTCCTGCTAATCTAATAGAACTTCCTTTTGGAGAATTTGATCTCATATTGGGCATGGATTGGATAAGTGAGCATCGAGTTATCTTGATTGTGATATGAAACGGGTTACCTTAAGGACTCCAAATGGAAACGAAATAATTATGATAGGGAGTTTTGAAATTATTTAAGAAATGTGATCTCTGCCTTAGTAGCTGATAATTTGGTCAGTAAAAGATGTGAGGCTTATCTAGTGTATATCTTGGATATGAAGGTGGATGGTGCAGTGTTGGAGAATATTCGTGTAGTGAAAGAGTTTCCAAAAGTCTTTCCGAAAGAGTTTCCTGGTTTACCTCCAAAATGTAAGGTCGAGTTCGGAATTGAGTTCCTGGGACAGCACCAGTATCCATTGCACCTCATCGCGTGACACCTAAGGAGCTTAAAGAGCTCAAAGTACAGTTGCAATAGTTACTTGATCATGGCTTCATAAGGTCAAGTGTATCACCGTGGAGAGCTCCAGTGCAATTTGAGAAGAAGAAGGATGGCTTGATGAAGCTTTGTATCAATTATTGTAAGTTGAACAAAGTGTCCGTGAAGAATAAATACCCTTTTTTCGAGGATTGGTGACATTTTTTTATCAATTTAGGGGTGCCACAGTTTTCTCCAAGATTGATCTGAGGTCAGGTTACTATCAGTTGTAGGTGAGGGAGGTTAATATACCTAAAACTACTTTTAAAACTCAGTATGGGCACTATGAAATTCTAGTGATGCCCTTCAGACTTACGAATGCTCCCGTTGCTTTCATGGATCTCATGGACAAATTCTTTCAGCCTTATCTCGATCATCTTGTAGTGGTCTTCATTGATGAGATTATGATATACTCCAAGTTTGAGTTTGAGTATGATGAACACTTAAGGTTAGTTCAAACCTTACGGGAGAAAAAAGTTGTATGCGAAGCTAAGTAAGTGTGAGTTTTGGATCTGAAAAGTGATATTTTTGGGACACATGGTATCTGCTGAAGGTATCCATGTTGACCCCAAGAAGATCAAGGCTGTTTGGATTGGAAGCAGCTGAAGACTGTTAGTGATATTCAGAGTTTTCTCAGAGTTGTTGGGTATTATCGGAGGTTTGTTGAAAGACTTTTGTCTATTGAGAAAGAGTGTGCCACTACCCTCTAGTTTTGCTTATGGATCTCTACCCTTGTTCGCCATTAAGGGTTTCCTCCTTTGGCTTTTTATAAGATTTTTCCCTAGGGTAAATCCAACAACCCAAGATATCTTCTCCTCTTTTTTAGATTTTATTTTTGGTTTAAAATCCCTTCCTTTAGGGTAGGTGGTTATCAGCCCATGATCTCAAGATCTTTTTTCCTCTTTTTTTAGACAAATTTTCTGGTACAAATAGAGTTGGGCTAAAACTGTTATGCGTTGAGTATTGACTCGGCCTTACTGGAATTGCCATAATATTCGTGTTGGAAAACTGTCCAACCTTTTGCCATGAAAAACCTTCATTCTTTTATTTCTTTCTCTGCATCCTGCACCTGCCAATTACAACCAAATAAATCCTTCCTACAAACAAGTAAAAGTAACAAAAATAACATTTAAGCACATCCCAATCTTCTTAATGTAATGCAATAAAAATTACGAATGAAATATCTTAAAATGTAACTAAATTTACTTAAGTACAAGCAAGTAGCTAGGTCTAAATGCATGAAATATAACTCTTTTCAAGAGTTATCACACCCCCAATCCTGAGTTATTGCTTGTCCTCAAGAAAGATATGCATGAATGCATGAACGTAAGAATTGCCATAGCAACATAATCACCTTTGTATTGTGAGACCCTTAAAAGAGCATTTTATACTTCAGTTCTCAGCAATCTTTTATGTCTAAAAATTTGATCAAGTTTCATTAGCTTATTTAGCAAATGTAGTGCAAAAAATATTGCCTTAAAAGAAAGAAAAATCCTAAGTATTCATGAAATTTTCACTATAGCAAGTACCTCTTAATTTACTTAGTTCATCTTTCAACTAACTCAGTTTTCCTTTTTTTTTTCTCTAGCCTTACACATACTCAAACACATACATAGTTATTTATTATGCCTATTTTTTACAAGGGTATTTAGCTCGTCATATGATTCTTTGACTCGACAATTACAATGGAGCATACACTAAATTGTTGAATACTCAATCATGTCACGACTTGAATACTCACCTATGAAGCTAAGGTTTTTGACTGAAAAGATAGATGGAGGAAACAACTGCCCCCTTAGCTACTCAGCCTATTACTACAGTGGATTGCCCCTAAAATACTTATTGTTGTTGTTGTTTTACACACTCTTACTCAAACTTGCTTTTCTAATCAACAACACAATAGAGCAAACAAAATGTTGCTGACCTACTTAGTAGTTTTAAGCATTGGAGTATTTATGACATTTTTTAGATTTTTTTCTTTGAATTTTCTTAAACATTGCCATTTTATTCATTGTCGATTATTGGCATTATACTGAATTTAGCTTCAAGATTCTCTAAGTTTATCAAAAGAAACTTAATATAGATCAAATGTAATTGGAATTAGGACATCCTAATTTTAGGAATCAATTTACAAGAAAACTATCTTAAGCTAACGACACCTAATACATTGTCATAAATTTCTAAGTTTATAGAAGAATTAAGTTCCTCATTGAACATCACAGACAAAAATATACTCATCATAGTCTAAATTTTTTTGGTAGTTATGTGTACTATGGCAAAATGAATGGAAAATGAACAAAAATACTAAAACACACATACTCAACTAAATATATAATGCAGTTTAGATGCACAATATGTCCCCCAAACCTAAGGGATGCATTGTCCTCAATGCATGGATAGGTATGAATCATGACTAAAGGGAGAAAAACTTCCCAATCTTGGAACTTAATGGTGGTACTTTAATTACGGCGAGTGGTCTTTCATGCACTCATCTTATAATGCATCAGCCTTTTAAGTAAATTGAGTGGTACATCCCCCTCTTCATTATCAAATCTGGTGAGTTCATTAATAATCTGATTGACCTCATGATCCTGTTCAGTCATTGATTTAGTAGAAGAAGGTGGAATAGTTGCAGTGTTATTCACTGGTGGTGCAACTCAAAGATTTGCTTCCTTTTCATCCTCACGGTCAATCTCAATTGCAATAGACTTTGCTTTCTCTAGCTCTTCCTCCAGTACTTTGGGTGCATTCTTTTTATCAGCAAGATTCATCTCAATGGCCTCTGCGTTACCAACCCCTTCCCCTCCTACAGTTTATTCAACAAAAAAAATGAAATAAAAATGAAAAGAACTTTCAAGATGTTGAAGTTAAACATCTCAAATATTAATGGACTATTTGTCTTGCTCTACATAAGCACCCTAGTAGTGCTTCAAGTGTTGTCCATTAACTTTAAATGTATCCCCCGTTTTCATGTCCTTGACATCAACAACTCCATGTGGATATACATGAGTTACCAAGCATTGCTCATCAAAATTGAAAGGTCTATTTTGCTCCAACAAAGTGCACAAGGGTCTCCGCTCGAATGAATCTTCATCACTATCAAAATTGTTGTGGAAAATTCTTGTGACCTCTTCCTCCACTGTTGCTCCTATCAAGTCAATGGTACCACATTCTTCATTCTTATTAGCACATTTCAGCTTATTAAATACATTAAAAATGACCTACTGATCGTTCATCCTTAAGGTCAGTTCACCTTTCTGCACATCGATTAAAGTTCCACCTGTAGCAAGAAAGGTCTTCCAAGAATAATCAACACATCTTTGTTAGCTTCACATTCTAAAATAATGAAATTGGCTGGAAAAATAAACTTATCTACTCTTAGAAGCACATCTTCAATTTTACCTTCTGGATGTGCGTAAGATTAATTAGCTAGGTGCATCATGACTGTTATGGGTCTTGTCTTCCCAATTCCCAGCTTCTTGAAAATAGACATAGGCATTAGATTTATACTTGCTCCTAAATCACATAACGCCTTACCAATATAATAATTTCCAATTAAACATGGGATAGTAAAACTCATTGGGTCCTTCAACTTTGGAGGTAATTTATTCATCAACATTACTGTGCACCCTTCAGTGTGAAAAATAGTTTTAGATTCTCCCAATATGCACTTCTTTGACAGTATATTCTTCATAAATTTCATGTAATTAGGCATTTTCTCCAAAACTTCTACTAGCGGTAAATTGATATAGAATTGCTTCAAAACTTCCAAAAATCTTTTGAACTGAATATCCTACTTGTAATTGTGAAATCATTGAGGAAAAAGTAAAGGTGGTCGTCCTTCAGGTTGCTGATATTTTTTTGCCGTGGCATTCCTATTGACAACATTATCTTATTCTGCTACAACATTCTGTTGTTTACCTTTTTCAAGTACAATGTGCTTTTCAGATGGCTCTGGGATCTTTACATGGTTGAGTCTCGCGTCCTCCTTTGCTGTGATATCTTGAACAACATCATTCGAGTCCCACTTCCGAGAGTGATAGCTTTGCACTGCTCCTTCCCTTGTGTTTTCGAAATCTCAGCATCGCTTGGCAATGCTCCTTATGGCCTCGAATTTAAAGCATTTGCTATTTGTCCCATTTGATTCTCAAGAGCTCGTAGGGATGTAGCTTGTCTCTCAATTATGACATCATTCTTGGTCATAAATTCTTTCAACAAGTCTTCAATAGATGGTGATTGTAACACTCCTAACCTATATCCGTCGCCAAAACAGGGTTACAAAGCATTACCGAAGTTTATAGATCAAATACAAATAATTAATTACATTTACTATTCATATTCAAAACCAATCATATTCAATCATGTTGTCCCTTAATTGGACCCTCGAGGCCCAATTTATACATTAGAAACAAGTCGGGACTAATTTGGAATCTCAGAGAATTTTTCGTAAAATTTTTAAAAATTTCCTTATATTAGGGGACACACGCCTAGTGATCAGGCTATGTGGCTCACACAGCCGAGTGACACTCCCGTGTCTTAGGCCATGTGGGCATTCGATGTGAGGCACACAGCCATGTCCTAGCCCATGTTTAAATTAGGGTAGCTATTAACTTGAGTCACACGGCCAACCACATGCCTGTGTGCTAGGCCGTGTGGACAATTTAATTTTTGAAAATTAGGTGCATGATTCACATGGCCAAAACACACACCCGGGTGTTGGGCCGTGCGTTTCACACCGCTGAGACGCACACCCGTGTCTCTGCCAGTGTGACCAATTCTGAGCATTCTGTTTCTTAAATTTTTTAAGATGCAAGGGACACACGACCAAACCACACGCCCGTGTATTTGACCGTGCGTCACACACGGTTGAGACACACGCCTGTGTGTCTACTCGTGTGGATAAAATAAGGCCATTTCCAAGCCTTATTTCTCACCCAAAATTTTCCTTGTACCTTCATTAAAATTTTAACACATTTCCAAACCAATTCAAGTCATTTGAATCAAGGCAAATACAAGTATTGTGTTTAACATATTAGCACATATGTTCGAGTGATTAAACTTGCCAAGTTTGCACTTATGTTTATATGTAATTTTATCAATTATACTAATTCAAATCCATTCATCATATGGTTTATATACCTTTCACCATAAAACCAATTTTTATCACATATCAACCATGATAAGGCCTTATATAATTACATCAAAGTATGTTCAACACTAGCCATTCCAATGGCTAGTTACAACCAAAATATTTTATCATTTAATCTATTTAACCTATATATGCCATTATATCAAAAGTTAGCTTATTTCATATACTGAGAGATCCAAGGGATAGTGTGATGTGTCTCCGACCAATTCCAACCTTCACGAGCCTCCGAATACTATAAAACAGAGAAAATAAAACAAAGTAAGCACTTAATGCTTAGTAAATTCGCATAACAGGAATTTAACTTACCATTCATTTACATTTAAAGTAAGCATACAAAAATGCATCAAAGCAATTTAGCTAATAGCCTAAAATACCCTAATCAAACATGTTAGTCATTATTCCACATAAATTTCAAGAATCAAAGATGAGCTCATCATATAATAATTTTCACATTACATGTACATTTCCATAAGAAATCATTTCAAATTCAATTTAGCCATGTCAAAATTTTACCCATTGAAATTATTTGAAATATTGATGGATATGCTTATGTAGTACACTTAAAGTGTACAAAACTGAAAATCTGTCAATTCATATCCAGGGGTACCCGTTAGGGCACATAATCAGGAAGCACTCTCTCGAGCCATATAACAAGATGCTCATGTGAGCCATGTAATAGGAAGCTTATCCAGAAAATAACAGGAATCTCATAAGAGTTTAGAACAGGAAGCTTATTGAGTCAAAGCTTAACAGGTAACTCCGAAGAGTTATTATCAAGGAGCTTCGGATAGCCATATAACAGGTTCAAGCAAGCCATATTAGGAAGCTCAAAAAGAGACTATATCAAGACGCTCATAAAGAGCTGCGTTTGTGTCCGCAATATATGTAGGATCACAACCGATCATATAACAGGACGCTCACAAAGAGCTGCGGTAGTTTGCAACACATGCAGGATCACTACCGATCAGGATGCTCGCAAGAACCATATAATAGGGAAGCTCAAGAGGACTTATAATAGGATGCTCGTAAGAGCTATGGTGTGTCTGCAACATATGCAAGACCACAACCAATCGGGAAATCTTGTATCCATCAAATTTCATCTATTCAAATGAGACTTATACTTATTGATCAATATCAGGCATGTAATTAATTTTATACATTAAACATTTATACAATTCACAAATATTCAATATTCAATTCCAAATATATTGATATACATGATCTAGTTACACAAATTTACCTCGATAAGCGTTCATATATAAGGATCTACTAATTCGATACTTTTTGTTTTCCTTGATTGAACTCCATACTAGGTCTTTCTAGATCTATATAAATGAATTTAATATCAATTTAATCTATTTCATACTCAATTGAATTCAATTCACACCCTAGGCAAAATTATCATTTTGCCCCTATATTTTTCATAAATGACGATTTCGTCCCTAGGCTCGGAAAATGAAATTCGTGCAATTTAATCCTTCCAAGCCTAAATTATTTTTACATATAACAGTTACAACACATATATTTCATAAAAATTAGAAATTTTCCATGAGTTTTACATCTTTACAATTTAGTCCCTAAATCACAATTTCATGAAAATTTACTTTACAAAAGTTGTTTATCTATCAAAAACCTTTCAATTTCTACCATAAATTTCAAAATTTCAGCATATTTATCCATGGAAAAATTTTAATACTTTGATAACTTTACAAATTGATCCCTAAAATAGCTAGATTAAGTTATTCTGATCTCAAAAATATAAAAATTACTAAAAACGAGACAAGATTACTTACCCAATTAGGCTTGCTTGATTTTGTTTCTCTTTCTTAGGGTTTCCATAGAATTTGGGGAAGAAGATGATATAAAGTGATGATATTAGATATTTATTTTATTTATCATCTTTTATTTATTTTAATTTCCAATTTAGTCCTTTTTTTTTTCTAATTTTTCGTGGATAAATCATTAAAAATACCTGCTAACTTCTCTTAATGGTCTAATTATCATATAAGGACCTCAAATTTTGAATTCCATAGCTATTTGATACTTATAGCTACTAGAACTCAACTTTTACATTTTATGCAATTTGGTCTTTTCCATAATTAAACACAAATTAGCTAAAATTTTCTTATCGAAATTTTCATGTCTTTCCTATCATGATGCAGACCATGCAAAAATTTTAAAATAAATTTTCTTTCTGACTCGGATTTGTGGTCCAAAAAATACTATTCTGATTTCACTGAGAACGGGCTGTTACAGTAATGATGATGATGACTAACCTTTTTGGACATTTTGCCTCGGCATAAGTTGATTATAACCAGGTGGTGCACTGATGTCATTCTTTCTTGAAACATTGTTAAAATTCCCAGTTCCGTGACTATTCCAACCAAAGTTTGGATGTTGCTTCCACCCTGGATTATAGATGTTGGAATAAGGATTATTATTCCAATTGAAATTACCCATGCAACACACAGATGTTGGATTTGATGGGCATTCATCAAACACATGGTCTTCACCGTAATAAACACACGATTCCTGAATTTGGCGTCTTTATTGTTTTGATCATATTAGTTAAATATGTTACCTGGTTAGTCGATGAAGTGATTGCATCAAGTTCCATGGTACCAACAACTTTCTTACCTGTCCAACCTCTCGTGGTAGAATATTGATAATCATTGTTGGCAATCTTTTCTAAAATCTCATATGATTCATTATAAGATTTATCCAACAAAGTACCAATGGTGAAGGAATCAACTACCATCCTCGTATGCGCATTCATTCCATTATAAAATATCTCCATCTGAGTCCAGTGTTGGAATCCATGCATAGGACATTTCCGAAGTAATTCTTTAAATCGTTCCTAAGCTTTATATAGTGTTTCATCCTCTGATTGTCGAAAGGATGTGATGTCATTTCTAAGCTTGGCATTCATATTTGGTAGATTATACCGTAGCAAAAGCCATGGATCATTCCATGATGCCACTGTTCCTAACAATAAAGCATTCAACCATCCCCTCGCACAATCTCTTAAAGAATATTGAAACAATTTAAGTCACAAAGTATCCTCAGGAGCACTCTGTTGTCTAAACAAGTCACAAACCTCTAGAAAAAGTCTTAAATGCAGTCTTGGATATTCAGTGGGCAGTCTACCAAACTATCCTACTGTTTGTAACATCTGAAACATTGATGCTTTCAGCTCAAACTACTGAGCTTGTATTTGTGGTCTGACTATCCCTGGATTCAGATCGTCAAATATTAGAGCAACATGCTCTAGAATTAGTCTGTTTTGATCACCCATCACCCTATGAATAGGAAGATTAGCATCCTGATCATTGAGATTATCATTGAGACTCCCGTTTCTAGCCATTTTCGCAGTTCTTTCTACCTTTTTCGTAAAGTTCTCTGAATTTCTTGGTCAAAAGGATACTCTTTGTTAGCAGGAATGCCTCTTTTAATGCACTAATGACAAACCTATAGAAATTAAATATAACTAAGTTAAATCAACTAACAGAATTAAGTAAAATAACCAAACCAAATTACACCAAATTGTCAATCCCCAGCAACAACGCCAAAAACTTGTTGCATGTGAATATGATATGTGAATTGTGTAAGCATACACGTCAGATCAAGTAATAAAGAGATAAGTGAGTTCGCCTCCACAGAGATCAGATTAGGTATACAAATCATCAAGTTATTATAATAAAGTTAGACTAATGTTATAGTAAAATAATAATAAGAATGCAGTGGTAAACAAAAGGAATAATAATTTGAACAAAATGTGTAATTGATGAATAATTGAAAATGCTATGGCAATGCAAAAGTAAAAATAAAATGGTAATTATGAAAATGATCATATGGAAAATATGTAACTGAACAAATATACAATTAAGGATGCAATGGAAAAGATACTACGACAAGGGATAAAGGATATATGATGTTGATATGAAAGGTTGGAATTTTTAAGAATCTATCCTTATTGTCAGAAATGCCTCGAAAATTCATAATCAATCTACTACTGAGAAAAGTTCTAAAGTGGTTTGCTTCTTTCGAGAGCAAAAACCTCAAGTTACCTTGCCCGTGTCTATAGACCTTTAATACGGTACCTTGCACTATTTCCTTCTTTATGAATGCTGCTTTATGTCTAGATTCTACTACAAGTATCTATCGAGTACTTGCTCATTTCATTCAATTTTAGTCTAACTAATCCAACCTTTACAGAATTAAATTAGTTTATGGGCATGCTGCACAGTCGTCTATGTCTAGAGATTGCACTCATACAATTTAAAAATAAAAAAATTGAATAAAACAGTAAATTAACTCAGATCTATACTTCAACCATTAAAGAAAATAAAGGTTTCATCATGTAATCCCAACTCTATGAGATTTAGCTCATGGGTTGGCAAATAAAATTCAAAATCAAAATATCATTCAACATCATTTTCATCAAATCAATTCATGAAGAAATAGTTAAGAAATAACATAAGAACGACGGGAAGTCAACTTTTGCGTGTCCAGTTTACACTCCAATGACACAGTGTCCTATGGTAGCTGAGGGGGATTGCCTACGTCATCCTCTTTCTATCTCTACTCAACCGCTGCCCTTTAGTTTCGCCTATGGATCTCCACCCTTGTTTGCCATTAAGGGTTTCCTCCTTTGGCTTTTTATAAGCTTTTTTCCTAGGGTAAATCCAACAACCCAAGATATCTTCTCCTCTCTTTTAGATTTTTTTTTTTTGGTTTAAAATCCCTTCCTTTAAGGTAGGTGGTTATCAGCCCATGATTTCATGATCTTTTTCCTTCTTTTTTAGGTAGATTTTCTGGTACAAGTAGAGTTGGGCTAAAACTATTATGCATTGATTATTGACTCGGTCTTCTTGGAATTGTCGTGGCATTCGTGTTGGCAAATTGTCAAACCTTTTTCCACGGAAAACCTTCATTCCTTTATTTCTTTCTTCAAGTTCTGCACCTGCCAATTACTACTAAACAGATCCTTTTCACAAACAAGTAAAAGTAACATATAATAACATTTAAGCATAGTCGAATCTTCTTAGTGTAATACAATGAAAATTACAAATGAAATGTCCTAAAATGCATCTAAATTTACTTAAGTACAAGTAATTAGCTAGGTCTAAAGGCATGAAATTTAACTCTTTTCAAGAGTTATCAACTACACGATGGAGGACCATTCGGGTAAAGCTAATGACGTGGTCGCACATTGAGTAAAAAAGTGATGAGTGAGTTAAGAGAAATTTTTGCAAGGTTGAGTTTGTTTGAGGATGGAGGTTTACTTGCAGAATTACAAGTGTGACCTACTCTATTGGAGGAGATTAAGTTAAAATAGTTATCGGATACATCTTTAGCACCTCATGTAAAACTTATCTGAAGGGCAAGGCTTCAAAATTTTCTTTTAATTCCAAGGGAGTTTTGTGCTATCATGGGAGATATTTTATTCCTTCAGATTTAGAGTTGAGATAGTCTATTTTGAGGGAAGCGCATTGCAGTCCTTATGCTATGCATCCTGGAGGGAGTATGATGTTCTGGGATCTTTGTGAGCAATATTGGTGGCTAGGACTTAGGCATGATATGACTAAATTTTTGGAAAGATGCTTGACATGCCAAAAAGTCAAGGTCGAGCACCAATTTCCTTCTAATTTGCTCCAACCTATTCAGATTCCTTAGTGGAAATGGGAGCGTGTCACCATGTGTAACATCCTGAAATAGGGCCTAGTCGGAATAGTGGTTTCGGGACCACAAATACAACATTGAAATATTTATTTTATGATTATTATGAGGTTTATAATATGAGAATATGTATGTGTTAAAGTTTCATGAAGAAATTCTTTGAGTAAGGGGTCCAATTGGGAAACAAAGACCAAATTGAATAATTTTCAAAACTTAGGTTCTAGAAGCAATTTGTATTAAATTGCTTTAGATTAGAAATTAGAAGGTCTTGGAGAGAAATTTTCCCAATTTCTAAGTTTTTGGACAAAAATGGGCTTGTATGGATGAAATTTTAAAGAAAGGGCTTAAGGGCATTTTGGTCATTTGGCATTCTAATGAAATAAAATGGGAAAAAGAAGGAAAAAATCAGCCATTCTTCTCCCTTGTCCAACCGAAATTCTCAATCCACCATAGTTAGGGTTTTTAACATTTTCAAGCTCAATAGTAAGTGCTCCCAAGCCCCGTTTTTAATGTTCTTTGTATTTTTGAAATCCCGGTAGCTTACTCTCTCTATTTTTACCCATATTTCATGCTAGGGTTCATGTTGGAAATTTACCCATGCATGAGTTACTTGTATTTTGATGGTTTATGGAGGAATATGAAAGTTGGATGTGTGTTAAACATCTTTTCCTAGGTGATTTTCATGAAAAACCCTTAAAATGACCTTTTTACAAAAGGTGTAAAATGTGTGGTAGAAATGAGAAATAATGGAAAAATGTGGGCTGCCATAAGAGGGAAAAACATTCTGCTAGGCTTGGGTAAGGTAGAAATTGCATGCATTTCATTATACGAGCCTAGGGACTAAATCGTAAAAATATGAAAGGTTAGGGGCAAAACAGTCATTTGGACCAGGGGTGAAATTAAAACTCAAAAAGTATAATGTGAGTGTTAATGATTTATTTTTATTATTATAGACCTTGAGAAATAAATTTCAAAGGTCGATCGAGGAAAACAAAAGGTTTCGGAATAACCAAAACACAATATCTAGACGAATACCAAGTAAGTTCGAATGACTCAAAGTAAACTCATTGTATACTTAATTGCATGATTTATGAATGCATGATAATTGTATTTGATGATGGCATGACAATCTATGAAATACATTCTTAATAATAACATGTTGGTAATTGTCCCGGTTGAGGTTCAAAAGGAAGTTCGATAGATGAACCATGTTTACATATGACTTGAGATCCTGCATGTGTTGCAAAAAGGATTTAGCTCGGACGGGTAATCCATTGATCTCAAATATAGAAAGGATCCAGCCCGGGCTGATGTTCCTTAAGTGATCGAGCCTCCCAAAGAATATGTGTGCATTGAGGATTTAGCCCAGATGGGTAATCTGATTAGGGTCTAAATGTAGCCTGGACTGGTAATTTAGATCCGAGCTCATTTAGGGTGTTTGTCGCTATAAGGGATTTAGCCTGGACTGGTAATCCTGATTTCACCTTATGAGTTTACAATGCGGGGGATTTAGCCTGGACTGGTAATCCCGCTGTAAGATGTGAGGTTCGCGGGAGCGCGTACATGATATGATCGCTCTTATGACTTGACGGTAAATGGATAATCTATCGAGATTTCCAAGATACTCAAAGGGATTAACATCAGATATAAAAATGAAAATGTTGAATGATGAGCTCATCTAAGACAAATTACATGGTACATTATTTGTAACACCCCAAACCCGACCCAGACGTTATGGCCGAATCCGTCGTGCCACATTGAAGTTAAGAATCCATGTTTCATTTTAGTGTTTTATAAACCGACTTACGTTAAGCTAACGAAGTGAATGGAAGCTGGGCACTAGGTAGGAATTTGTAACAGAGGAGGTGAGCCATGAAGGCTGCTTAAGTACCAAGCTATTCGGCTGGATCCAATCCTAGACATGCCCACAACCATTGCCACACTTATTTATAACGAGTTGAAATTTTTTTGAGTGGATATCTTTGATAAATCGAATAATCATGATGTTGTGTTATTTTGAAAACAAGTATCGTTTTGAAAACGCGCCCTAAGTCCAGCCCATTTGAATTATTATCAACCAGTTTAAAGTTATTAAAAATAAAATAATACCAGAAAAGAGAAAAAAATAAAGTTAAAATGGCCTTATTACAACCCAAAAACAAGTAGTAAATAAGATAAACTAAAAAAAACCAGTCACTTATTTCAAAGCCCAAAAGCAATCACCGTGGCCACTCTGAATCCCCTCCGGCTCCAAGTCCCCAAATCAAGGCTCACCTGTAAGGTTAAGAAGGGGGTGAGTTTGGAAACTCAGTGTGCAACAAGCCACTTTCAGATCCCAAAACAATATCAGCCTGCTGGGTCTAAGCCCAAATTCAAGCTCAGCATATACTGGGCCGAAGCCTTTACATTATTCATATCACTGGGTCGAAGCCTTTACTGTAAAAATATGGCCCATAGGCCGATTTCAATAATACATGCAACATCAATGAACATATGCAAGCCCATTTGGGGAGACTACTCAACCCACCAACCGCTACTCTCCACCCGTACCAACCAAGCTCTCCATGTGGGAATAACTCAACCCACCCAACCAAACTCTCCTTTGGCAAAGCATAGTTGCTTTAACATATAATGGAGGCCTAGCCTCTTTTAATAACCGGCAAAGCCCTTTTTGATAAACTGGGCAAAACCCTTTTCGATGGCCCAGGGCAAAGCCCTTTTGCACTTCCTCCATCCATGTAAACCCAACCCATGCATAAATGAATACATCATGTGCATATCATACATATCATGTGCATATCGTATCAAATCATATATATCAAAATCTCATGCATCAAACTCATAATTAAACCCTAGGTGTAAAATGGTCATTTTTACCTAGGGGCAAAATAGTCATTTTCACATTATAAGGGTAATTTCGAAATTTTACCAAATATTAGGGTTTTCCATGTTCATTATTAGTTACTAACAATTTCATGTGTTTTGACAGCGATTCTAGCCCATTCTTAGCGAAACCGAGTTATTGGGCCAAAAACCCTTAATGGGTCTTACATAGCCGAATTAGTCATCTAGGCCCATTTAGCCTATCTTCCATAACGGTCTTAGCCGTACTAACGCACAATCTAACAGGATTCCATTTTCTACCAAATTTACCCAAATGGGCCCGGAACCCATTGGGCCCGATTTCAGCCCCCTCGAGGCCTAACTTACCATCGTGCACCAAATCGTGCCCTTACCTGTTCCAACGATCCCGATCATCGAACTTAGCGAATCTAACTAACCTATGAGCATTCGCATGCTCACGAGTCCTCGAAATGCCAAGATTTTGGCATTTCGGCTTTTCGGCAAATATCGAGTTAAGCTACGAAAGAGGGTTCGTTACACACCTGATTTGCGATATTCCTTGACGAGATCTCCTACGCGATTTCTCCTATAATCAACCGCTTATAGATTATATCATATTAGTAATTAAACCAAATTGAAGACTACCTATTAACACTTACATATTCGACTACCATCCATAATGGCCCTAGAATTCATACCTTTGCCGAAATTGATGACTAGATCTAGATTTAGTCACTCTGATGATCCAAGCTTATCCAAATCGACACCCTACGCCTTGCTGCTCCTCCAACGTATCTACTCCACCATAGAACCCAAACAAAAACAAATGAAGAAGCCGAATAAGGCTTATATCTCCAATCGGCCACCTCCCTAAACTATAGGGGTCTCGGCTTTTGTCAACAGTTACTATTGAAATCGATTTAGAATACGAATACTTACCACAATATCTCTTCTTAAATCCGTTTAAAGCCTAGAATATTGTAACGCCCCGTACCCGAGACCATCGCTGGAGTCGAACACGAGGTGTTAATAGACTTAATTCATTACTTAAACAGCTCAAACAATTTATTTTTAAAATTTTCAGTCAAGCTAACAATCTGCGTCATAGTCGCTTAAAAATTCATATCTCGAGTTACGAAACTCGAAATCCAATTCCGTAAATTTTCCCTGAAACTAGAATCATATATATATATTTAATAATTTTTTATAGAATTTTTGGTTGAGCAAATTAGTACAGTTTATTAGTTAAAGTCTCCCCTGTTTCAGAGTTTGGCTGCTCTAACCTCTGTGTATTATGAATCAAATATCTCCCTATACAGAGTTTCAATGACTATACTGTTTGCTTCTAATAAAACTAGACTCAATAAGGAATCTGTACATATAAATTATGACTTCTAATTATCTTTGAACAATTTATGGTGAATTTCCAAAGTTAGAACAGGGGATCCAGAAATTGCTCTGGCCCTGTTTCACAAAAATTTAAACATCTCATAAAATATAACTCATATACCTGTTTTGTTCCATCCATATGAAAATAGACTCATAATTCTTCAATTCCATATATTATTCATTATATAATTGTATCTCTACTATGTTTAGTGATTTTTCAAACTCACGTCACTGCTGCTGTTTGAATCTATTTTATGGTAAATTTTACCTATTTCATGGTTTCCATGGATTAGCTAGCAATTTAGCATACATAACACCAAATATGATCATGATTAGACATTCCAATGGCTAATCATTACCAAGCATTTCCATACCGCTCAATAACCATATCATAAGACCATATACACAAAATGATTATAATGCTATACATGCCATACTCAAAATATACAAGCCATTATGCCAAGATGGTATACGGATAGTGTGAGCGTGCACGAATCGTTTCCGATTTCGAGCTAGCTTGTCAACACTACAAGGAATGAAAAGGAGGGAGTAAGCATAAATGCTTAGTAAGTTCACATGCAAATAGCAAGTAACATAACTATATAAGCAAACATAAAACATCATTTGCATAATCATCACCGAGATATTCATATCACATTTTCATTTATCATCTTACTATATTGTTGTTATATCGAGTTTTCAACCCGAGGGTTAAGTACATACCTGTTCAAAGTATTCATTTCACAACACTTACCAATACGTCCCTTTCATCTCAAGTATTCCTCCGCTTGAGTAAAATTTTACCTGTTGAACACATCGGAATATAATTCGGATACATGGAAAGTTTGCACATAAGTGCCACATATGTAGCCAAGCTACTATGTAACCCGCCCATAAGCGAACTCGGACTCAACTCAACGAGCTCGGGCGTTCGCATCCATGAGTGAACTCGGACTCAACTCAACGAGTTTGGATGCCTAGTTACATCTCACGAACTCAGACTCAACTCAACGAGTTCGGACATTTGCATCCATAAGTGAACTCAGACTCAACTCAACGAGTTCGGACATTTGCATCCATAAGTGAACTCGGACTCAACTCAACGAGTTCGGATGCTCAACCATCCTAGTGACATGTCACTTGTATCCTAATCTATTCCTAAGGTTCAAACAGGCATTTTCCTCGATCACACATCTTTGCCATCTTCCACGGAATATCGAAATTGATACTTCGGTGATAGTTCATACTCATCAAGTAATTCACATAATTACACATTATTCAACAATAACCACAAAGCATAATATTTCAAGATAATAATCAGCATCATATCATATAAACAACATTAAATTGCTTAAAATGACAATTATGTTACTACATTTACACATGAACTTACCTCGTATGCGAAAATGGCTACTTTGACCATTTCGTCCACAACTTGGTATTTTCCCCATTTTAGCCCGAATTTTAGTTTTCCTTGCTCTATCATTTAAAATATAGTCTAATTAGGACTCACATTATTCAAATTGACCCAAAATCATATTTTGGCAAAATTACAATTTTGCCCCTAAACTTTTGCATATTTACACTTTTGCCCCAAAGCTCGTAAATTAAAATTCAGCCTATTTTATTATGTTTTATGACATGCTGATCATTTTTGCCTTCTATGGCAACATCAAATTCTCACTCTAACATGTACTTATAACTATTAGGTATTTTTATCGATTAAGCCCTTTTGCTAGTTTTCGCTTAAAACCAAGTAGCACAAGTTGTCTAACATAATTTAAAACCTCATATTCTATCATAAAACACCAAAATATACAAATTTCACCTATGGGTATTTTTCCAAATATAAACCCTAGGTTAAATTATTGCTAGCATAAGCTTAATCGAGCTACCCGGACTCCAAAAACGTAAAGAACTTGAAAAACGGGGCTAGAATGGACTTACAATCGAGCTTGGAAGCTTGAAAAACCCTAGCCATGGTTTCTCCTTGCTATATTCGGCCATGGGGTTGAAGATGAGCAAAATTGGCTTTTAATTTTGTATTTTAATTCATTTTACCCCTAAATGACCAAAATACCCTTACTACTAAAGTTTCCAAAAATTCCATCCATGTCCAATTTTTGTCCATAGACTTAGAAATTGGTAAAATTTCTATTTAAGACCTCCTAATTAATATTTCAAAACAATTTCATACTAGAAACTTCTAGAATGCAAGTTTTACAAATTATTCGATTTAGTCCTTAATTTCAATTTAAGCACTTTATGCATAAAATTTCTTCACGAAATTTTCACACAATCATGCAATCATATCATAGACCTCAAAATATAAAATAATTATTTCTATCTCAGATTTTGTGGTCACGAAACCACTATTCCGACTAGGCCCAAAATCAGGATATTACAAAGATAGAGGGATTGGCCACCAAAAAGTGAAGGAAAACAGAGAGTTGCTGGTCAACAAGAAATCAGCACCACAGCTTTCAGATTTTGTGACTTTTTGGCAAAAGTAAAGATAGAAGTTTCTAGAAGACATTAAATCTTCATAAACCTTCTAGAAAACAACTTAAAAATCCATAGATTTCATCATCTTCTTCACCTGTGGATTTTCTGGGTTTTCGACAAAAGCCCATTTTTCTTTCAACTAAGGTAACCATTCATTTTTCTATTAGTTTTTAATGTTATTTAGTCTTTAAAACTAAGTTTGTATCTATTAAATTGTATTTTTTGAATAAAAGTCAAAAATTGGCTCGTTAATGGTGAATTTTGGGATTTTGAGTAAAACATGGTTTTTAAAATTGTTTTGAAGTTTTGATAAAGATTTCTTGAGTTTTAATGAATTTTTGGAAAATAACCAAAAATATGTTGAAAAATTCACTACCATGAATGGAGTAGTTTTGTGTAGTTTAAAGGTTTAGAATAAGTAGTAGGTGAATTATAAGATGAATAGAAGTGGCTTTAGGCGAAAATACTGAGTATTGAATGAGATATTCAAATTTTAAGTTGTCTATGTTGAAGGTTTCTATCAAAAGAGAACCTAGATTAGGCTTGTGCTTTTGGATTGTTTGATGTGAGTCTTTGGCTGAATTTTGATTATGTTGTTGTGTGATTTACTTTGTTGAAGCATTGGAATCGATTGGAGCTTCTTCAAGCAAGGCAAAAGGCAAGGAAAAGCTAGTTTAAGCTTTCAGCTTTTCGAAAAAAGTGTAATCGGTGAGTGTTTGGAAATGCTGCTAATAGATACGATTCATAGTGTTAATTGGGAGCTTAGGAATAGGCTAAATCCCCATCCTCTGTTCTGAGCGTAAGTTTTCTATTTCCCTTGTTTTATTCTTGGTAAATTACTTGATTGTGAGAATATTTATGGATTGATTATTATGATACGATATTGTGATATGAGACATGTGTGATGACTATTGTGAATTTTATTGTGTTGTGGACATATTAAATATGCCGAACAATAGTGATGATGTTATGTTAGCAATATAAATATGCAGTGAAAGTGTGAAAAAATTTGTAAGTACGTATGTGTTGAATTATGAAATGTAATGCTAATGTAACATATTATGTATGTGATAAATTGATTTTAATGCACTCATATGTGGCTGGATATGTGATGGCTCAATGAACATTATTGTGACACTTTAAGTGCAATTAAATGTGAATTCGATAATCATGAATTGAGTCCAAGTTTGTGATGTGAATTGATGAATATGAATAGAGATGATGTGCATTAAATAAGTAATTAAAAATGTGTAATTATGGATATTTTGACATTTTGTTCTCTTTAAACCGTTGGATATAGTTGGCATGCCATAGGATTGTGAGTACTCACATATATGTGTTTTGCGATTTGGGCGTTGAGACCCTAGGACATGTTAGAGAGATAATGTCATGTGAGCTAAGCTCCATTCAACGAGACATGTTTGGTGTGTTGGAGAGTGTTAGCTTTATGCTTCACTTTTGGGATATGTTCGACTCTATGAGCCATTTAGTGTGTTGGAGATCTGTGTATCTGATGTGTGGTGATAGATCCCACTTTTATGTTTCATAGCCTCAAATGCCAAATTATCTTAAAATGTAAATGTGTAATGTGATGTATGCGTAAATGAGTATGTGGTTACTATGCAAATTATCGTTTAAATGTGATCTTATTTATAACAATTCACCCAGAATAATTCCAACCCAAAGAAAATTAGTTCATGGGTTGAACATTAGAATTCATAACAAAAAAGAGAAAGTTTATATTTTAAAAATAAAAACTATTTTGTAGTCATTTTAAAGGAAAGTTTAAATTTTCAAAATAAAAGTTTTGATCTTTAAGAAAAATAGTGTTTTTTTAAAGGAGAAAGTTTAAATTTTTTAAAATAAAGTTTTGATCTTTTCAACTATTTCAAAATAAAGCTTTAGTTTTTAAGAAAAGTAGTGAATTTTTTAAAAGAAAACTTTGATTTTGCAAATAAAAATAAAAAAATTTTCTGACCACCGTATGCGGCGCCTACACCACCAAAGGTCGGAGATCTGTTGGGCTCTCTAGTGGTGGAGCCATGACCAACATAGAAGGAGGAAGAGAAAGAGGAAGAGGTTTTTTTTTTCTCTTTTTGAAAAGAAATAAGGTTAAAATGAAAGAATAAATAGTTTTTTTTTCATTTATAGGTGCCAAAAATGGGTAAATTATTCCCACCACCTTACTTTTTAAATTTACAAAAAATACCCCTTTTTTGTAGCACTATCCTCACTCTTTGGCCTATTTACACCTACAATCCTTTTGTTTATTCAAACCTTCACTTTAATACAAAATTTAAAAATTAAAAGTAAATTAATTGCTAAATTAGCTCTCTGTTTTCCATTTTTTTTATATTTTAGTCCCAAAATCAAGCTATGCCATTTTGTTTTCATCTTTAATAAATTATTTACACTTATATCTTCCTTTCATTTGCATTTATACATTATATATTTAATGTCAATTATGCCTTTGTATTTTAATGTTTTATATTTATTCACACTTGTATAATTTTATTTATTTTTATTTCATCTTTATTTATTTTCATGTCTATTTATATTTATGTTTTTTTACACATTCCCTTACATGCATTTTAATATTATTTATTTACGTTACTTTTATTATTTTATTAAATTATGAATAAGGTTTATTATTGTTATTATTATCATCATCATGTCAATGTCTTATTTATTTCATTTATTTAAGTTTTCTTTTATTATTTCCCTTTTGAAAGAGTTTTAACTTTTCATTAACATTAGTTAATTTAATAAATTTTCCTCTTTCATTACTATTCGTTTTAAAAGAAAAAAATTTAGGTCATTTTTCCATCCTATAAATGTTGACATGAAGTTAGTTAAGTAAATGTTACATTTTAATGAAACCATAAGGTTTTTACATTTGAATTTAGGTTAGTCTTTAAGATCTTATTTACCATTTACCTTAGAAAAATTATAAATAATATGTAGGGTTTTTTAAGGGTTTAAACTAATTTTAAATATCGTATAGGATTCTTCTTTAGAATCTTAATTTTAAATATTATATAAGATTAAAACTAAAGATTTTTGTAGGTGAATTGTAAATCATGAGTAGGTCTTTTAAGTATTTCATTCTATTTTAAAAACTTTTAAGAAAACTAATAAATGTTATTTAAGATATATTATTTTAGGATTTTAACGAATTCAAACCTTAGATCAAGAATTTTAAAGTAAAATAAATCATAAACTCGACATAGGATACTTTTGTACGATCTTGATAGGTTCAACGTTATTAATAAGATCTTTTAAATAATAATAATATATTGAATAAGTTGTATGTAACGCCCCAATTTTCGGGAATTCTGTAAATGTTGGCATAGGTTTAATTATGTTAGTGGGCCTCTAGAAGGCCCAAGCTTAAAATAGAACCCGGCAATTTTAGTTAATTTTTGTTCCATAAGAAAAATGGGGGTGAAATTATGAAATAGGACCTATGTGAAAATGTTTGAAAATGCTATAGGCTAAATTGAAGTAGCCAAATAAATAGGAGTGCAAAATAGGAGGATTTGCATGACAAACCTCCCATTTTACATGTAGTGGCTGGTCATCATGTTGTTGTAGACAAAATGTGCACTTGCTAGCCATAATTTAAATGTTGGCATAGGTTTAATTATGTTAGTGGGCCTCTAGAAGGCCCAAGCTTAAAATAGAACCCGGCAATTTTAGTTAATTTTTGTTCCATAAGAAAAATGGGGGTGAAATTATGAAATAGGACCTATGTGAAAATGTTTGAAAATGCTATAGGCTAAATTGAAGTGGCCAAATAAATAGGAGTGCAAAATAGGAGGATTTGCATGACAAACCTCCCATTTTACATGTAGTGGTTGGTCATCATGTTGTTGTAGACAAAATGTGCACTTGCTAGCCATAATTTATGGTACAAATTGATACAAATTGATAATGGGTTAGGTAAATGTTCCATGATAATGGGTTAGGTAAATGTTTCATGATAATGGGTTAGGTAAATGTTCCATGATAATGGGTTAGGTAAATGTTCCATGATGGGAATTTCATGTCTTTTGTATTAAAGAATTAAATGGATGAAATATGAAATTTTAAAAAAAAAGGGGTGAAAAGAACAAATTTTTGTCCATCTTTGTTCATCATAGCCTAAAGTTAGAGAAGAGAAAGGAGAGGAGAAAGCTCTTGAATGTTCGGTCACTTGGGGAAGAAAAATTGAAGGTAAGTTCATGGTAGTTTGCTTTTATTTTGAGGTTCATGAGTTCTTCTTGATTCTACCTTAACTCTTAAAGCATATTTTGGTTTTTAGTTGTGTTGTGAGCATTTAGTCATGAATTAAAATGAAGGAAATGGTTGTTGTTTCATGTTCTTTTGATGAAAAATGGAAGATAGGTGAAGTTGAGCCAAACAAATGAGCATGCATGTGCCTTAGATGCTAAGGGGAAATATCGGCTAACATGTTATGCTTTAAAATGATGAAATGGAGATTATACTTAAGTAAAATCATAGATATGTGATGATTGATTGGTGATATACATGTTTAAATAACATGCATGCAAGTTATGTGTGAAAGAGTGAATTTGGTAATAAATCTGCTTGGGACAGCAGCAGTAACGTGACTTTGGAAAATCACCACAAATTCTGGGAGATGAATTTGAAGCTGAATAAATTATGTAATTAAATCTTGTTGAGTCTAGTTTCAAATGAAATAAACGAGAACATATTTTGAATTCTGTACAATGAGAAATTTGATTCGTAATGAAGAGTGGTCAGATTAGTCAAACAGTGAAACATGCGAAACTTTGAGAAAAATCTGGTATTGATTTGCCGAACCAAAAATTCTGAAAATTTTATGGATATAAGATATATGAGTCTATTTTCAGGGAAAATTAACGGTACTTGATTTGGAGTTTTGTAGCTCCAGTTATAAATGATTTAGTGACTGTTGCTCAGGAAGACAGCTTGCAGTGAAATTATGATTATGTGGTAAACATTGACAAAAATTTGTTAATGAGTTGCTTATTGATTTCTTATAAGCTTACTATGATCTGTAGGTGTGGTTGGCCGAATATTGTAAGGGGTTAATACGTAGTTTGTATTTGAATAGTTAGATTAACGTGTTAGTAATCCAATTGTAGGCGGTTCGTGTGTAGATCTCATCAAGATATCGTCGCAAAAGCAATTGTGTAATCGACACCCTCTCATAGACTAGATTGGCAAAAGCGAAAAGCGAAATGTCGAAAAGTCGATATTTTTGGAATTTATGAGTGTCGAATGCTCGTAATATAGTTGGGTTTGTATATTTGGTAATCTAAAGTAATAAACTGCAGATCTGCGATTTCGTACATTTTGATAATTTGGGCTTAATGGGCCAAAGATCGGGTTCATAGGCCAACGGCCCAATTCGTAAGTATCTTGTGTAAGTGTTCGATAGTATGTAAATAGTTAGGATATGCATGAAAACCCTAAAAGCAACTAAATTACTATAATACCCTATGTATGGAAAATTCTTGTTATACCCCTAGGTGCAAAATTACCGTTATACCCCTAGGGTTAATTTTGGTGAAAAGCATGACGATCGATTACGTATGATGTATGCCATGATTATATATCTATTGCATGGGGACATGGGTTATATTATGGAGGAAGCGTCCTGGTGGCTATGCCACAATTATCTGATCTAGTGGCTCTGCCACATATATTTGTTCTGGTGGCTATGCCATGATTATCTGATATGGTGGCTGTGCCACATATATCTGTTCTGGTGGCTATGCCACGATTATCTGATTTGGTGGCTCTGCCACATATATCTGTTCTGGTGGCTCTGCCACAATATCTATATCTGGTGACTTCGTCACAATATCCGGCGACCTCATTGCGATTTACGTGGTGCATAGCGGTTGGGTGGGTCGAGTAGTCTCCCACATGGTGTAAGGCTGGTACGGGTGTTATGGATGAATCTGGGTTGGGTTTCGCATAAACATGTAATATTTGTTCGTTCGATGGGCCTATGGGCTTTATTCGAATTTACATTGCTCGGCTAAGGCCAACTTATTCATTTACGTGGGTTGAGTGATTTAGACTATGGTTGGGTTATTTTACACAATCGAGTTTCCCAAACTCACCCCTTTTATTTTCGTCCACGCAGTAATCCCCAACCATAGTGGGCTTGGAGTCGTGAGGGAATCGGAGTGGCCACCCGTTCAAAGTTTGATTTTCTTTCGTGAACTGGACATCCTTTTATTTACGTTTGAAGTTTTGGGTTTTTAAATATAATAAGGCCGCTTAATTATTTTTGATGGTTTTAATATGTATTAGTAAAATAAGTATTACTTATTTTAACTGTTGAAATTGGATAGCTTTAGGGCACGTTTTCAAAAACAACAATTGATTTCAAAATAACACGACAACAAGCAAAGCTTCCGCAATGAAAGTATTTTCCAAAATTAATCACTTTTCCTAAAAATGACTTAATCAAATCGGTTTTCTAGAAATATCCATGACGTTAAGGTGTGGCAATGGCGGTATGCATGTCTAGGATTGGATCCGAAGGAGCTTGGTACTTAGCAATCAGATGGACTCACCACCTCTTTTCCGGTTTCCTACGGTGCATGACTTCTATTCACTTTAACCTATAATGAAATTATCTTTTAAAACACTAAGTAAGTTTTTTCTGGATCAACAATATAAAATGTTTTGAATGCTTCGATGTGGCATGTCAGATCCGGTCATAACGTCTGGGCCGGGTTTGGGGTGTTACATTGTAGATGAATTTTAATATTTCTCTTAATTTATTGGTAATTTCTAGGTTTTTTAGAATTCTAAAATAGAACTAATTTTAGGATTGAAGGTATTTTACTAGAATTATTTAAGTATCCTTTAGGATTCCCGTTAAGAGTAAAACTCTCTAATTTAAGTTTCAAATTAGATAAGTTTGGTGAACATATCATAATCGAGTTACAAGTAAATCGGATGAACTTTCTTTATAGTTTTAATCTAAGAGTTCCTTAAGATTTTAGCCTAGATTAAGACATTAATATGCTTAAATAAACGAACCTAGCTCCTAAGACCCCGTAGGACTATCCCCGAATAGGCGTTGTGGGGGTGCTATAACCTTCCCCACATGTAATAGTACTCCTGAACCCGAAATTTGGTGATGAGATCGAGTCTAGACTTTTAGGATTTTTTGTAGTATTAATTCTAGACTTTAGATGATAGGTGGCTAAACAACCTAGCCCTAATTGGTTAGTGGCGACTTTACATTAATTTAGGCCCTCCGTGTAACACCCCTTACCCGTATCCGAGGCCGGGCTAAGGTACGAGGCGTTACCAAACAAACATACAAACATTAAACTAAAATACGAGCCATAAAATTTTATTCATATTTCAAAGCGTTCATTCTCTTACACATAGTCCCTTATTTGAGTCTACGGAGCCCAAAACATACTTTAGAAAGGGTTTGGGACTAAACCGAGAACTTACAAAAATCTTGGAAATTTCATGCTTTAAGGCTCCACATGCCCGTGTCCCAAAGTCGTGTTCCATACATGGCTGAGACACATGGTCGTGTCTCTGCCTGTGTGGAATATACCTAGGCTATTTTCCAAGCTTTGGTCAACCTTGATCTCTTACACACTTATACAAAATCAAAAGCATATAACATGGTATTCATTTAATGATTAAACATCCTAAATTAAACCACAAACATAGCATTTGTATGTCATCATACATGTGTCTCTCATACTCATTTTACCTTGTTTATTATAGTACCACTTATACATTATACCAAGATTATCATCTTACCAAATATCTTCACTTAATCATCAAGCATTCATATTTAAAGCTAGATCATATCTTTATAAAATACCACGATTCAGATCATGAGAATAACATGTTTGCTGAAACATTTCAATTCAATTCCATACCCAACAAGCATTATATTGAGACTAGTCATATATATATATATATATATATATATATACATGTCATGATACATAACATTCTCTTTTTGTTTTCTTATAAACACATATCATTTATTTCATTATATCAATATTTCATATACCACAGTTTCCATGTATTCCACATATATTTATTTTCCTCCTCCTCCTCTCTATTCCACATCCTTAATGTATATAGCATTCTTGTAAGTACGATTTCACAATTTACTAATAAATGTTCACATCAAACTGTCCACACGAGTCGTAGTCACTTAATTATTTATAATTCGAGCTACAGAGCTCCAAATTAAGATCCGTAAATTTCCTCTGAAACTAGACTCACATATCGTTCCACCATAAAATTTTCATATTTTTTGGTTTAGCCAATTAGTACAGTCTATTCATTAAAATTTCCCCTGTTTCACTTTCTGACAGTTCTGACCTCTCTTCACTAAAAAATAATTATCTCACAGTACAGAACTCGGATAATGTTCTTGTTGATTTATCTTGAAAATAGACTCATTACGGATTTTAAAAATATAATTTTGAGCCTCTAATTATTTTTATTCAAATTTTTGTGATTTTCCAAATTCAGAACAGGGGATCACGTAACCATTCTGAATCAGTCTCACGAAAACATAAATATCTAAAAATATAGAACTCCTTTTCTTTATATGTTTCTTTTATATGAAAATAGACTCATTAAGATTTAATTTGATATCTCATTCAGTCTCTGATTCAATTTATACTATTTTTGGTGATTTTTCAAAATCACATCACTGCTACTGTCCAAAACAGTTTTATTGCTAATTCACTCTTTCACACTTTCTTTGTATTAACCTCATTTTAACATACATATCACAAATCATTTCCACCACATTTCATACATCACAAGTATAGGCCCATGATCACAAGGTCACCATAAAATCATCCTCATGTATAACTTACTTGTTTATAACCTTACCACATCCTGGTCACTTAATAAACACATCATTCACATAACCAAGTTCCTGCACATATTCATCACAAAACTCACAAAGCAATACATAGAGAGTCTCCCGTTGAACACTTTGGATCAATCCTCGATACTTGGTGGTTTCAGCACATAGCTCCACCCATCATATAGTTCGGCTCTCTTGTACACATGGTGAACACTTAGTACCACCCATGTGACCTAGCCAGTTTATCTCGTAGCTCTCTTGTCTACATGGTGTCCTTCACTTGGAACCACGCATGCGACCTAGCTACATATATCCCGTAGCTCTCTTGTCTACATGGTGTACACATAGTATCACCCATGCGACCTAGCTACATCATAATGTCTTGTAGCTCTCTTGTACACATGATGTGCACTCAGCACTATACATGTGACCTAGCTACATACCATCTGTATCACCCAATCTTTCCGAAGGTTCAACCGAGATTTCTCTCTCTTTTCCAACAATTTCACCAATCAAGTAATTATCCACAGACATATTTCCAATATTTTTATAAAATATCATAATACAAGTAATAGTGATGTATTACTTACCTTGAAACATGCATAAATTAATGCTTATTATACATATGAACTTACCTTGATATTAAAACGGCCATTTTACCAACTTTCCCAATTTTTGATTTTTCTCTCATTCTAGGTTCAAATCTCATTTTTCGGGATCTAAAACATCATATTTTACTTATTTAATTAATGTACTATTCAAAACAGTCCTTAACTCAAACTTTGGAAAAATTAAAATTTTTCCCCTAAACTTTTGCATATTTACACTTTTGCCCCTAGGCTCGGGAATTAAACTTCATCCCTTATTCTTATGTTTTATGACATGATGATCACTTTTCCCTTCTATGGCAACATCAAATTCTCACTCTAACATATACTTATGACTATTAGGTATTTTTACCGATTAAGCCCTTTGCTCGTTTTCACTTAAAACCGAGTAGCACAAGTTGTCTAACATAATTTAAAACCTCATATTGTATCATAAAACACCAGAATACACAAATTTTACCTATGGGTATTTTTCCAAATATGAACTCTAGGTTGAATTATTGCTAGCATAAGCTAAATCAAGTTACCGGGACTCCAAAAACGTAAAGAACTTGAAAACGGGTTTAGAACGGACTTACAATTGAGCTTGGGAAGCTTTAAAACCCTAGCCATGGAGTATCCCTTGGTATACACGTCCATGGTGAAGAAGATGAGCAAAATTGGCTTTTAATTTTGTATTTTAATTTATTTTACCCCTAAATGACCAAAATACCCTTACTACTAAACTTTCCAAAAATTCCATCCATGTCCAGTTTTTGTCCATAACTTAGAAATTGGTCAAATTTCTATTTAATACCTCCTAATTAATATTTCAAATCAATTTCATACTAGAAACTTCTAGAATGCAAGTTTTGCAACTTCTTCAATTTAGTCCCTAACTTCGAATTAAGCACTTTATGCATAGAATTTCTTCACGAAATTTTCACACAATCATGAAATCATATCATAGACCTCAAAATAATCATAAAATAATTATTTATATCTCAGATTTTGTGGTCCTGAAACCTCTGTTTCAACTAGACCCAATTTTGGGCTATTACACTCTGTGTCTAGCTTTGCCTCCTAGGACCCCGTACTCTTATATAGGCAACATTATGACAGCATTGGCTACTCTACTAGGGACGTTAGTGGGCCGACTTAGGTTTGAGAGTTAGGTTTTTTTCGTATTTATGCATATTAGATTTATTCATTCGTGCATTAATTTATTTAATTGTCTAATGTCATTTTAAATTGTTGAATATGTGTTAAATATTGATTTATTTGTTCATTTCATTTACTTATCCTTTTTTTATATGTATGCCAATGTGTTTGTTTATTCTTTTATCGATGAAATTGATTAATGTATGTCAATTCTACCATCGTGGGGCGACTGCAACAGTCCGGTTTAGACCCTAGTCAGAATAGTAGTTTTGGGACCACAAATCTGAGTCAGAAAAATATTTAAATATTTTTTCTGTGCTTATTATATGTGAATTAGTATGTGAGAAAATTTAGTACAAAAATTTGATCATTTGTGTACTCAATTTGTTAAAAGGACCTAATCGCATAAAATGTAAAAGTTGCCTATTGCTTGTTAAAGTGCTTAATTGATTTGTCTTATTAAATGTGAGGTCCTTATGTTGTTATTATGCCATTTGCATGGCAAGTGGACTATTATGGACATGAAATAAATGAATTTTATGTTTTATCATTAAGGTTATATAAGTAAATTAGTATTTAAGTTAATATAATTAAAACAAAACATAAAAATTAGGCCATTTTATGTTCATCTTGCCAAAAATTCAAAGAAAAAGAAAGAAAATAAACTTTCTAGGGTTCGGCCAAACAAATTGATGACTAAGATATGGTTTTTGATCTGTTTTTGATAATTTCTACGTTTTTTGTAATCGTTGCACTGTATTCGATCAAGCCCATGCCTTAATTTCTGATTTTGTTGATGATTTTTAAATATTCCATTGATGAAATTTTTATCTTTGTGATGTTAGTTGTTGGAAAATAAAAGATATGTGTTGGGTTGATATATTTTGTCCTTGAATTTTTTATGAATTTGAGTAAAATGGGCTAAATTGTAAGATTTGTAAATTGAGGGACTAAAATGTGAAATAAATGAGACATGTGGGCTTAGATGAATACTATGAGAATTCGGCTTAACATGAGTATATGGAAATTTTGTATATTTTGTGATTTTTGTGATCAGGGACTAAAGTGCAAAAATGTGAAAATGTGAGGCTAATTTGTAAAATGCCCTAAATGTGTGTTTGTAGATTGATTTGAATGAATTTTTGAATAAAAAGGTTAAATTTGAATTTATATAGATCAAGAACAAAAGAAAATGGAATTAGATCGGGGAAAGTCGAAAGTCGTCGAGTAGCTAAATCCGTCTACCCGAATCTGTACGAGGTAAATCACAAATAAATGTGCTTTGAATTGAATTACTATCGATTATATGCTATTGTACTATGATGAATGAATATATGAGTTGAGAAAAATGAGACATCCGAGGAAGTATCGACAAAGTTACGACGTTTAAAAAGCCCCGTACGAACCTTAGGAATAGTTAGGATACATATGTCATGACATAGGATCTGATATGTGTTATCGTGTAAGACCACATCTGGGATGTTGGCATCGACTTATGATTTACGTGTAAGACCACGTCTGGGACGTTGGTATTGTACTTGATTTCATGTAAGACCCTATCTAGGACAATGGCATCGATACTTTATTACATGAAAGACCACATCTGGGACGTTGGCATTGTACGAGCTTTCTGAGTTATCCGCGTATCCTTATGATTCTGAACGGTTCAACGTGCATTCCGAGATACGAATGATTATTTGAAATATGTATCCGATTCAGGTACGTTTGAATTGTACACTATGTTAAGAATGAAAGGTAAGTACATACACCTTTGTGAACATATGATATTATTATGAGAAAATATGTTATGTGAGCATATGGATTGGAAATATGTGAATTGAATGTGAACTATGTGGTATATGTCAGTATCTTGGCCATGAAGTATATGTATTTTATGATGTTTATATGCTTAAGTTGATAAGTTTATTTGTATATGGGTTACTAAGCTTTTGAAAGCTTACTTTGTGTGTGTTTGTATTGTTTTTGGAGCTCGAAGATCATCAAGGATCGTCACCACACTATCGAACCTTATTTTTGGTACCTTTTGCAAATGTATATATTGAAGTATGGCATGTATATGATAGAAGTGTGTGATTATGTTTGGTAATGTATATATTTAGCCATGTGACTTGGCTTGTTCTTCGTTGTGTATTTGCATGTGTTTTGGTATGAATTATGTGATGTAATTATGCTAATATGATATGTTTTTGTATGGCCAAGAGAATAGGTCATTTGGGTAAGTTTGTGGTAAGTGTTTATTTTGGAGTTTGGTAAGTTTTGGCATGAGATTCAATGAAGCAAATTTAAGATTATGGATCATATTTTTTGGCATGATTTTTGGCTCATAAGTTGGTATGATTTGGAATTTTGAATAAGCATGAATTTAGTTGGTAACTATATGATATTATTGGTGTATGTATTTGTTGTGAAATGGTTGAAATTTGATGTGCATTTGGTGTCTATTTGATGATTGTAGGGAGGACCCTTAATGGGTGGCAAATTGGTCTTGTAAATGGCATATTTTTGCCCACACGGGCAGAGACACAGGCATATGTCTCAGCTGTGTTGCTAGAGGGCCATTCTGAAATGAGCCTGGGCAGGCCAAAAGGTCGTACACACAAGCGTGTGCTAGGTCGTGTGGCCAAGTCAGTTTCGACCACGGGCTAGACACATGGGCCTGTAACTGGCCATGTGACCTAAGTCAGTAGCCTCCCTAATTCGCACACGGCTTGGCACACCGGCGTGTCTTGTAGCCGTGTAGATAAGTCAGTATGTACGCCCTATTTTGACACAACCTATACACACAAGCGTATCTAAAGCCGTGTGAGGCACACTGCCTGTTCACATGGGCGTGTGACCTGTACAAATTTGAAAATGTTTAAGTTCAAAAAAAAATTGTATGAGCTAGATGTAGTACCTACCTTTTTATAAAGCATGTTTAAGGTCTCAATGATCTAAATAAGAGACACTATATTGATGTGATCTTTGATGCTATGATATTTGTGAAATGAATGTTAAATGTTTTGATTTGTCTGGTAACGCCTTTAACCCTAGTCTGGTGATGGATATGGGTTAGGGGTGTTACATTTGGTTGGTATCAGAGCTACAGTTTAGTCGATTCTAGGACTAACGTAGCGTATGTTAGTCAAGCTATATATGCCATATTTATGCACTGCGATAGTGTGATGAATCTTGACAATGGAAATGTGCTTTTTTATAGTAAATGGATCCCGAACGAGCTGTACCTGATGATGTCAAGAGTAATGCGCGTGCTCCCACGCAAGGGACAACGCCATCCGACTCTAGACTTGCTACTAGTAGCCATTATGGAGAGACTAGACAAGCCTTCTATCAAATGATGAATGATTGGTTCAGTCAGTACATTAGAACTAATCCGGCTGTGCAACAATCCCCAACCCCGGCTAATCCTCTGTAGGTTCCTGCTATGTCACAAGCTAATCCGAATTAGTTGATTAAGCCTCTGGTTGATAAGATTAGAAAATATGGAGCTGAAGAATTCTGTGCTACAATTATTGATGATGCTTAAAGAGCCGAGTTCTGGTTAGAAAATACAATACGAGTATTCAATGAATTGTCATTGAATCCTGATGAATGCATAAAGTGTGTCGTTTCACTTTTGAGAGATATGGCCTATCATTGGTGGAAGACTTTGATATCAGTGGTTCTGAGGGAACGAGTCACTTGGGATTTCTTCCAAGCCGAATTTTGAAAGAAATACATCAGTCAGAGATTTATCGACCAGAAACATAAAGAGTTTCTTGAGCTTAAATAAGGCCGTATGTCTGTTACAGAATACGAGTGAGATTTTGCAAGACCGAGTCAGTATGCTTGAGAATGTGTATCTACTGAGGCAATAATGTGCAAAAGATTTGAAGATGGCTTGAACGAGGATATCCATTTGTTAGTCGAGATTCTTGAGATCAAAGAATTAGTTGTGCTTGTTGAACGAGCATGTAAAGTCGAAGAACTCAGAAAAGAGAAAAGAAAATCTGATTCAGAAGCTAGAGAAGTGCGAAAGAGATCATGGAGCAAGTCATTTCAATCTGTATCAAAAAAGTTTAGAGATGATTATAGCCGTTTAAAGGCTAATGTAGGACATTCGAGTAGAGATCGTTCTAGATCACATTCGAGTTTTAGAGCTCCAGCTACATCTGTTGCTAGTGTTGGAAATGTTCGATCTGATCGTCCTGAGTGCGAACAATGTGGTAAAAGACATCCCATCGAGCTTGCTTCAGATATGGATCATTAGACCATTTTATTCGTGATTGCCCCGAATCTATCGAGCAAGAGATTGTGCAAAATCTAAGGCCAAGTGGCAATGCATCTCGTGGTAGACCTCCTAGAAATATGAAAAATGTGAGTGGTAGTCAGAGGGGAACAAATGACACTGCTGTTAGATTCGAGGCTCGTGCACCTACCAGAGCCTATGCCATTCGAGCTCGTAAGGAAGCTTCATCTCCAGATGTGATTACGGGTACATTTACACTTTATGATACTTCTGTGATTGCTTTGATAGATCCTGGATCAACGTATTCTTATATATTTATGAATTTAGTGAATAAATAGTAAGACTTTACCTATAGAGTTTATGAATTCGTAATTAAAATATCGAACCCCCTAGGCAGATGTGTTATGGTTGATAAAGTCTGCAAGAAATGCCTGTTAATGTTTCGAGACATTTGTTTTCCGGCCAATCTGATGTTATTACCTTTTGATGAGTTTGATATAATTCTGGGTATGGATTGGTTAACTTTGCATGATGCTGTTGTGAATTTCAAACGGAAAACTATTGATTTGAGATGTAAGAATGATGAAATAGTTCGAATTGAATCTAGTGATTTAAATGGGTTATCGACTTTGATTTCGTCAATGAAAGCTTTGAGTATGGTGAGAAAAGGTTGTGAAGCTTATTTTGCCTATGTGATTGATTCGTAAATATCAGAAAAGAAAGTTGAATCAGTGCCTGTTGTTTGTGAATTCCCTGATGTGTTTCCTAAAGAACTTCCAAGATTACCTCCGATCCGAGAAGTTGAATTTGGCATTGAGTTAGTACCGAGAACTAATCTGATTTCAATAGCTCCGTATAGAATGGCTCCGACCGAACCAAAAGAATTAAAATCTCAGTTGCAAGAGTTGACCGATAGAGGATTTGCTAGACCGAGTTTCTCACCTTGAGGTGCACCAATCCTATTTGTGAAAAAGAAAGATGGTACAATGAGAATGTACATTGATTATCATCAGTTAAATAAAGTGACTATCAAGAATAAGTATCCTCTGCCTCGAATTGATGATTTGTTTGATCATTTGAAAGGAGCTACCATGTTTTCGAAGATAGATTTAAAATTAGGCTATTACCAGTGCGAGTAAAAGATTCAGACATTCCGAAAACTGCATTCAAAATGAGGTACGACCACTATGGATTCTTAGTTATGCCTTTCGGATTAACAAATGCACCTACCATCTTTATGGATTTGATAAACAGAATTTTCAGACCATATTTAGATCGATTTGTTGTCATATTTATTGATGACATATTGATTTATTTGCGTGATGAATCTGAGCATGTCGAGCATCTGAGAATAGTAGTATAGACTTTGTGTAATAAGCAATTATATGCGAAGTTTAGCAAATGTGAATTCTGGTTATGAGAAGTCAGTTTTCTAGGTCATATTGTATCAGCGTCAGGTATTCGAGTTGATCTGAGCAAAATTTTAGTTATTTTGGATTGGAAGCCTCCGAGGAATGTCTTCGAAGTCTGTAGTTTTCTAGGACTTGCTGGTTATTATAGAAGGTTCGTAAAAGGCTTTTCAATGATTGCAACTCCATTAACGAATCTGCTTCAGAAATATGTGAAATTTGAGTGGTCGAAAAAGTGCCAAAAAAGCTTTGATCAGTTGAAAGCCTTATTGACTGAAGCTCTGATATTAGGACAATCCGAATCAGGTATTGTAACACCCCGAACCCGAGACCATCGCCGGTGTCGGACACGAGGGGTTAACAAGCCAAATCCACATGTTTCACCCATCAATTTGACATTTCCAGTCAGGCTGGAAAACTGCGTCACTGTCGCCTTAAAAATCATATCTCGAGTTTCAAAACTCGGAAACTGTTTTCATAAATTTTCCCTGAATTTAGACTCATATATCCATCCATGAATTTATTTCTAGAATTTTTGGTCAGGCCAATTGGTACAGTTTATTAGTTAAAGTCACCCATGTTACAGAGATCGACTGCTCTGACCTTTGCGCATTACAACTTTAATATCTCTCTGTACAGGGCTTTAATACTGGTGCCGTTTGTTTCTAATGAAACTAGACTCAAAATGGAATCTGTACATATAAGGCATGACTCCTGATTCTTTCTGGATAATTTATAGTAAATTTTTAAAGTTGCGACAGGGGACCCAGAAACCGTTCTGGCCCTATCTCACAATAGCATTAATATCTCTTAACATGTAACTCCTATGACCGTTTCGTTTCTTCCATATGAAATTAGACTCATCAAGGTTCATTTACATAACTTATTAACTATTTAATACCATTCCTACAAATTTTGGTGATTTTTCAAAACCACTCCACTGCTGCTGCCAGCATCTGTTTTCAAGGTAGGTCTTATCTATTTGTAGTCTCCATGATCCAACTAGTCTTGCCATACATAGGTTCACCTATGACCATTTTAGCCATTCCAATGGCTGATCATGTGACCAACACTCCCATTTCCAATCCATAATTACATCATGAAACCATATATATATATATATATACAAATCACAAATGGTCCAAGTTCAGTACTTGACTTCTACGAGCCATTTTCGCATGGCCGTACACATATACATCACAACACAATTGAACCTACAAGGGTAGTCCTATACATGCCATTTCAAAGTTCAACCAAAAATTATACCAAAATGGAGGCTTTGATAGTGTAGATGACTTGACTTTAATGATCCCGAATCCGATTGCTATCAAGCAAAATCTATAAAACAGAGAGCCAAAGCAACGGGTAAGCATTTTTATGCTTAGTAAGTCTCAAGGAATAAAATCAGCTTTAATTAAAGCAATACATTCACATAGCCAAATGCATCATTTCATTAATACACATTCACATAATCATTCTTACTTCACACTTCATCATTATATACTTTCACAAGGTATCAACCACTTCAATAGTTGATATTCGTTAGTCGATTGAGCGAATGTTGCTCAAACATGTCGACTTTTCAATGCACATATAAACATACCTTATTCTTTGGGCTTTTCGAGCGTACTAATTGAATTTATTACAGCAACCAACACTCACCTCCAGCCCAAGCTTCTTGAATACAACCGGATATAACCACATGCACGAATGCCTTGGTCTTAGCCCGGATAGAACGACTTGCACGAATGCCTTGGTCTTAGCCCGGATGTAGCCGCTAGCACAATTGCCTTGGTCTTAACCGGATATAATTTCCAGCATAAATGTCTTGGGACTTAGCCGGATATCATTCAATTGCTCATGCACACATACATCAATAATCATTAGACATTCATGTTTCATTTTCGTTACTAAGGCTCAAACACAAAGGTAATCACTAGCATAATCGCCTTGGGACTTAGCCCGGGTATCATTCAAATACTCATACACACATAAATCGATAATCATTACACATCCATATTTCATTTCACATAATTCAAGTAGGGTCACTTCTTGAGGACTTACCTCGGATGTTGTCGAACGGCTTTTACGGCTATTCGATCACTTTTTCCTTCCCTTGTCCAATTGTGGCCCTCTAAGCTCTTGAGCTAATTCAAACAAATTTAATTTATTAAAACCTCATTATGCTAGCTTATGGCGAATATGACAAGGAGTTTAAATGGTCATATGGCGCCCTTTAGCTTGAATACACAATGGTCATGCACATTTTATACTACATCAAGCAATTCAATACAATTCATTCAAGCATCAAGGAAAAGATAAGGCCATCAATAGGCTACCTAAGGCCGAATATACATGTCCAATTTGAGGCCAATTATCCACTTAATACCACACAAAAAAACAGCATGCATTTTACTAGTTAATGTTTTACATATTGTGGCTCAATACTTATAATATAGCATCAAGCACTCATATGGCCGATTATACTTGCAATTTCACAAACATTCTTCAACATTTTCTTCTTTAAACAAACTTATTCATCACTTACTTCATAATCAAAACATCATGTGCAAACATATATATACATATATGTGCATGGTCAATTTCAAGGTGCCCATAGCCATCCAAAACACAAATTTTAACTATCATGCAAGAAGCATGAACCATGCTCATGAATGCATCATGGCGAATACATCACAATCATGCCCCTTTCAACTTCAATCATGGTTAAACAAAAAAGAAAACTCAAAGTCTTACTCAAGATGGCTACAAAGAAATTTCAAGAGTAGACAATCCATCTTTGCATGCATCATCATCAAGCTTCACACTTAGCATGCAATGGCTTTATCACCATATTCACTTGGGCGAATTTCATTCCCATGACATAACAAAGATTTGAACCATGGGCTAACAAGAACATCAATCTAGCAACCAAAAACATGCATGAATCTCATGGCACAACCTCAAACATACCTTACTCTTGATGCAAGTATAGCCAACCTCTTCCTAATCCTCTTCCAAACCAAGTATGAAGCAAAACTCCTTCCTTATCCTTAGTATTTTCGGCCAAAAGGAGAGTGAAAATAGATGAACAAAATTTTTTTTTCTTTGTTTTTGTTTCTCTCATGTACGGCACAAGGGGGGAAAGCATCCACACTCATTTTTTTTTCATTTCTTTACCCATGCTCTTATTTTATTATTTCTAACATCCACCACTAGCAAAACATGTTTAAGACATGTTTTCTTTTGCCCATCTTCATCACCATGGCCGGCCACTTCCTTCTCTTTGGGTAAATTGACATGCAAAACCATTCTTTTGCATGCATATACTATTAGACCATTGAAGATTGGCCTATCACCTTTCAACAATGTTTCATATAAGTCCATCTTAATAAATTCACATAGAAATGATCAAATTAATGCATGCAACTTTCACACATGCATTTGCTAACATCATAAACATAGAATATAACTTTTAATTACTTATAAGACTCGGTTTAATGGTCCCGACACCACTTCCCGACTAGGGTCAAATTAGGGATGTCACAGGTATAGAATTAATGATTTATAGTGACACTTCATTAAATGGTCTGGGATGCATTTTGATGCAGGAAGGCAAAGTCATTGCTTATGCTTCGAGATAGTTAAAGCCGCATGAAAAGAACTATCTGACTCATGACCTTGAGTTAACTGCGATTGTATTTGCTTTAAAGATTTGGCGTCACTATCTTTTTGGTGAGAAATGTCATGTATATTCTGACCATAAGAGTTTGAAATATCTGATGACTCAGAAAGATCTGAATTTGTGACAAATAAAGTGGTTAGAATTGCTAAAAGACTATGAGCTTGTGATTGATTATCATTCAGGAACAGCAAACGTTGTTGCTGATGCTTTGGGTCAAAAATCACTGTTTGCTCTACTTACAATGAATGCTCATTTGGTTGTGCCCGATGATGGTTTGATTTTAGTGAAATTGAAAGCGAGACCTTTATTCTTACAGTAGATTATTGATGCTCAGAAAGTCGATAATGAGATTTTAGCAAAATGAACTCAGAGTGATTTAGATTTTGGTTCAGAATTTCGACTTGATAAAGGTGATTGTTTGAGATTCTGAGATCGAATTTGTGTTCCGAGAAATCCATAGTTGATTCAGATGATTTTGAATGAAGCTCACAACAGTCGGTTATCTGTACATCCGGGTAGTACGAAAATGTATAATGATTTGAAACAGCATTACTGGTGGACTGGAATGAAAAGAGATATCTCTAACTTTGTTTCTAAATGTTTAATTTTTCAACAAGTTAAATTTGAACATCAAGTGCCTTCTGGTTTGTTACAGTCGATTATGGTTCTAGAACGGAAATGGGATAGAGTGACCATGGACTTTGTTTCAGGTTTGCCCCTATCTCCAGAAAGAAAGATGAAATATGAGTTGTAGTTGATCGACTGACGAAATCAACCCATTTTATTCCGGTACGATTCGATTACCCACTTGATAAATTAGCTGAGTTATACATTTTTGATATTGTGTGATTGCATGGTGTGCCATTATCTATTGTGTTAGACAGAGATCCGAGATCCACATTGTAACACCCTATACCCATAATCCAAGCCGGGGAGGAGTACAAGGCATTACCTAACTTGATCTCATGCATACAACCAATCTCAAGTCACCGAGACTTGATCCAACCTAAAAAATTTTCAATATCTACTTTAAACTTCTTATTATGGGCCTACGAGCCCCAAATTGATCATTGGAAACTACTCGGAACCATTCTGGGTCTTTAAATCAACCTTAAGAAATTTGCCTTTAAAATAGGGCACACGCCCGTGTGGGAGAGTAACACACCCATGTGACCATTTTGACATGGTCGTGCTGATGGCCCGTATGGCTCACACAGCCTAAGCACCTTGGGACACGCCTGTGTCCCATACCCGTGTAGAATTAATTTCTAATTCACACCTATAGTGGTTTTCACACGGCCAGACACGCCTGTGTCAATGGCCCATATCCCTCACACGACCACGACATGCCCGTGTCCTAGCCCGTGTGTAAAAACATGGACATTTTGTTTCTGACATCAGCATGCTTATAATGTCACACAGTCGTGTCTCTACCCGTGAGTTTATTACCATGCATACTGACTTGAAATTTTTACGTGCAAGGGACACACGGCCAAACCACACTCCCATGGTGCAGACTGTGTGTCACACACGGCCTAGACACACACCCGTGTGCCTACTATGTGGACAATTTAAGGCTATTTACCAAGCCTCATTTCCACCCTTATCTACCTATTTTCATATAAAGGCCAACCAATACCAAGACGAGCACAATTTTTATATTCCAATCAACCACATTAGACATTCATTCAACCATGATAAAGCATCTTTTATAAATTCAAAATGAATGTTAGCCATCATTCAAAGCTTACTACAAATTGAAGGGTTTCCAATCCTAGGCCAACACATTTTGGCAACACTCAAAGACACAAAATAATAAAGTCTAAGTCCTATACATGCCATATTCAAAAATATAAATCCAACTATATCGAAAGCTTCGGTCGATAGTGTGATTGATATCTCTGACTTCTAGAATCCTTGAGCTAGTTAGGCGGCACTGTAAGGAAATGGAAAAAAAAGGGAGTAAGCATAAAGCTCTAACCATCGTCGCTGCCTTAGATTCAACTCCTTTTGAGTCATCAAATACTTAAGGCTCTTGTGAGCAGTAAACACTCAACACTTCTCGTTATACAGATGGTGTCTCTAAATTTTCAACGCGAATACGATGACAACCAACTCTAAATCATGTGTCGGGTAATTCTTCTCATGTGGCTTCAGTTGCCTTGAAGCGTAAGCTATGACCTTACCTCTTTGCATAAGCACACACCCCAAACCATTTAAGGAGGCGTCGCTATATATCACAAACTCCTTACCTGATTACTGTTGCACTAACACTGGGGCTTCAGTCAACAAAGCCTTTAACTTCTCAAAACTCTGTCGGCACTCTTCTATCCATTCAAACTTGACATCTTTTTGTAGCAATCTCATCATCGGGGTAGCTATCATAGAGAATCCGTTTACAAACCGTCTATAGTATCCGGCCAAACCCAAAAAGCTTCGAACCTCAATCACATTCCTTGGCAGTTTCCACTCCACAATGGTCGAGATCTTGCTTGGGTCAACTCTAATCCCGTCACTTGACACAATGTGTCCTAGAAACCCGACCTTATTAAGCCAAAATTCACTATTATTGAACTTGGTGTAAAATTTCTTGTCTCTCAAGGTTTGCAACATAGCTCTTAGATGCTCTGCGTGCTCGCTCTCATCAAGCGAATAAATCAGTATGTCATCGATAAAGACGACAACAAACTTATCCAAATATGGCCTAAAAATGAGATTCATTAGATCCATAAAAATCGCCGAGGCATTAATCAAACCAAAGGGCATGATGAGGAACTCATAATGCCCGTATTTTGTCTAAAATGCAGTCTTCGGCACATCTTGCTCTTTCACTCTTAACTGGTAGTATCCAGATCTCAAGTCAATCTTGGAAAATATAGTGGCTCCCTTTAACTGATCGAATAAATCATCTATCCTTGGCAAGGATACTTGTTCTTTACAGTTACCTTATTGAGTTGTCTATAGTCAATATATAACATCATCGATCCATCTTTCTTCTTCACAAAGAGTACCGGAGCACCCCACGAGAAAAGCTTGGTCTCGCGAAGCCCTAGTCCGTTTGCAACTGTGCTTTCAACTGCTGTAATTCCGTTGAACCCATCCTATACGGAACAATTGAGATAGGTGCAGTTCCATGGATCAACTCAATTCCAAACTTGACTTCCCTCACTGGAGGTAATCCAGGTAATTCCTCTGGAAATACATATGTAAACTCATGAACCACTGGTACCGATTCAATCTTTAACACTTGAGTATTCAGCACGAAAGCTAAGTAGGACTCATATCCTTTTCTCAAATACTTCTCAGCCATCAATGATGATATTATTATAGGCAGATTATCTGACTCACTTGGCCGAACTCAAAGGACATTCCCGTCTTTACATTTCAACTCAATTATCTTTTTCCCGCAGTCCATTACAACACTATGAAAAGTCAACCAATCTATCCCAAGGATTACATCAAACTCATTAAACGACAATAACATCAAGTTAGCTGGAAAACAATGAGCTCTAACTGTCAAAAGGCAATTTCTACATACTTGGTCCACTAGTACATGTCTGCCTAAAGGAGTGGTCACTTTTATTACAAACTTAGTGGACTCTACTAGCATACTCATATGAGGTATCAATTCCATAAAAATATAAGAGTGGGTAGATCCCGGGTCAATTAGTGGAACAACAGATATATCATGGATAGAAAATGTACCCGTGATCACATCGGGAGACTTTGCCCCTTCGTGGGCGCATAGGTCCTAGCTGGCGCTCTGGCCTTAGACCTCACCGCAGCATCTCTTGGCATGCCTCTACTACTAGCCCTAATTCCGCGGTTCTTTTGTGGTCTACCCCTCAAGGGAGCACTACTTGCTTTCACATATTGTTTCCTTTCTCTCTCATCCAATTCAGGGAAATCATGGATGAGGTGTTTCAGTGTTCTGCACTTGAAACAACCCCTTTTATTCCCTCGACACTCGCCAAAATGATGCCTACAACATTGTGAACATTTTGGCCTATTTGGCCAAGTGCTACCAACACTTGCGACCGAAGTGGTCTGGGCTCTAGAAGTTGTGTTCTGCCCGTTCTTGTTCCTATTCAAATACCCCACCGAAGCACTTGATCGGGTAGTGAACTCTCTCGATCTTCTAGATGAGGACTGATGTCATTTCCCCATCTGTCTCTTCTTTGCATCCCGCGACTCAAAAGCTACTTTCCTCCTTTCTTTAATCAACTCTTCGGCCTTACAGGCTCTTTCAACAAGTGCTACAAATTCCCACAACTCTAAGACGCCAACAAACACTCAGATATCTTCATTAAGGACATCCTCAAACCTCTTACACATGGTGGCTTATGTAGACACGCACTCCCGCGTGTGCTTGCTAAGGCTCACAAGCTCACGTTCATATTCCTTCATTAACATTCGACCTTGCTTTAGTTCTAGGAATACTCTCCTCTTTTTGTCTATGAATCTTTGGCTAATATACTTTTTCTGGAATTTCTCCTGGAAGAATTCCCACATGATCTTCTCTCTCGGTACGATGGGCACGAGAGTGTTCCACCACTGATAAGCCGAATCTCGTAGAAGCAGACACTACGCATTTCACGCACTCTTCAGGTGTGCATGATAGTTCATCAAATACCCTAATGGTATTTTCAAGCCAAAATTCTGCTCTCTCTGGGTCATCATCCATGCTAGCCCAGAATTCCTCTGCCCCTAGTTTCCAGATCTTGTCTACTAGAGGTTTCTTTCTTCTAAACATGTCCGTGCCTTGCAGAGCTACTGGGGCATACTAAGGAATCAGAGGAGGTGGGGGAGGTGGAGTGTTCGGCTTCACACGAACAAACTCTGTGTACCAAGCGTCCATCATTCGGAGGTAGGCTTCTCTAGCCCCTCTACCTTGGCCCATAGTTACGGGCTCACTCTCTACTGGTGCGGTTCCTTCAGTGGGATTCGGCGCATTACTTTTCACGTCATCCACCGTGGCTCTATTAGGATCCATTTACTATATGAAAACATAATTCATAATCGTTAGAATTCGTCACACTATCAATATACAATTATGGTATGTATAGCTAAACTCGTACTCTCGCTAGGTTAGTCCTAGAACTGACTAAATCATAACTCTGATACCACTAAATGTAACACCCTATAACCGTAACCCACGCTAGGGAGGAGTACAAGGCAATACCTAACTTGATCTCATGCCTACAACCGATCTCAAGTCACCGAGACTTGATCTAAGTTAAAATTTTTTCAGTATCTACTTTAAACTTCTTATTATGGGCCTACGATGTAACACCCCAAACCCGGCCCAGACGTTACGGCCGAATTTAGTATGTCACATGGAGATGTTTCAAAAAAAAACATGTGTTTATCTAAATTCTTTGTTTAGAGTTTAGCAAAAATCAGTTCTTGTTTTAAGTTAAAGTGAATGGAAGCTGTGCACCAGGTAGGAAGCCAGAAAAGAGGAGGTGAGTCTTATAGGACCGCTTAAGTACCAAGCTCTTCCCGGATCCACTCCTAGACATGCACACATCCATTGCCACACTTTAAGCAGGTTACGTGTCTACGAATATTAAAACAAGTTTAAGTCTGCTTAAAATATTTATTTTCTTGGAAAAACATTTACTTTGTGGAAACTTTGCGCGTCATCGTGATCTTTTAAAAACAATTAGTTTTTTTATAAAACGAACCCTAGTGCTAACCAGTTTAATAATCCCCAAAATAAAATTAATTAAAAGAGCGGCCTTATTACAACTTTAAGCATAATAAAAATAATCCAAATTAAATGCTAAACTTATTAAATCCAAGAATCAATCTTCATGGCCACTCTGAATCCCGCCCACTCAATTCCACCAACTAGGGCTCACCGCAAGGATGGAATAGGAAGGGGTGAGTTTTGGAAACTCAGTGCATACAGAAACCCATCCAAAGCCCAAATCAGCTCGAGCCCATTGGGCCTAAGCCCTATTCAGATAACAGTACACAGTGGACCGAAGCCCTTTTCAGAATACAGTAGCAAGGCCTTAGCCCCTTTTTACATAACAGTGTGGCCCATAGGCCCAGTTCAGTAACATAGGTAACAATAGTAGTAATGCATGCAAACCCATCCGGGAGACCGCTCAACCCACCAACCTCTACCTTGCCCTGCATCAGCCCTACACTCCATGTGGGAATATCTCAACCCACCCAAATTTACACTCCACAGTTAAAGAACGCGCTCAAATATCGATAAGTTGAGGCAAAGCCTCCAAGACGTGGATGAACCACTTTCAATACTTCCTCCATCAATACCCCAATCCCATGCAATAGATATTAATAAAAGCATATCATGTAAAATACAGTATTAATCAATCATGCGGTTTAGCCAATTTAAACCCTAGGGGTATATCGGTAATTTTACTCTTTAGGGTAATTCTCGTAACTTAGCAACTACACAAGCTACTTGATAATTTTCAAGCAGTTTTATATGATTGGTTCCACCATCTAACTAATGAGCTAATTTGCCCATCTCTTACCCATATTGGTCCGTAAGCCCATTGGGCCCAATTTTGGCCCATCGAGGCCCTCTTTTTCCGAAGTACGTTAAGACGTCACACAAACTCACTTACCACCTTGCGGTGCTAGATCTAACAATTACTCTACGTCTTGAGAGCATTCGCATACTCACAAGCCCATGAAATGCCGGAATTTCAGCATTTCGGCTTTTGCCGAATTGAACTAAGAAAGGGTGTTTGGTACACACCTGATTCGCGACGACTGCTACTGAGATCTCTTCCGATGTCCTACAATTGATTAGCACAGTTCTTATTTACAAACCATAATCACTAAACCCCAAAACTTACTCATCCATGCTCAAAGCATGTCCCTAAAAGCCTTTGAAACCTTACCTTTTTGCCAAAATCGATAGCTAGCTCCGAATCCGATTGCTCCAACAACCCACGCCTTCAGTCCAACACTTAAGAAGACACTAATCATTGATGAAAATGTCATTAAAACCCTTAGAGCCACATGCCCAAATCGACAGCCTCCCTAGATTTTAAGGACTTCGGCTTTTCCTAACTTTGTAAAATAGGACCAGATCTGAGATGATGAACACTTACCCCTTACTTCTTTTTGAACTCTACGCAATCTGGTGCAGATTTATCTTTCAAACGACGGTAGAACTCAACTCCCGGAGTTTTGAAGTTTCGGCTATAAGCCCCCAAATCTATGGTTTTTCGGCTTTTGGGTGATGAAGGAGATGACAATGTGGGGCTATAACCTTGATGTAGAATTGCCGACAGGTATCTAGGGTTTAGAAAAGATGATTGTCATTTATTAGGCACAAAAATATCGAAGGATTTGGCTTGGAATAAATCGGCACAACTAATGTATTTTTCAAGGTTTCGACTTTTGTGGTTTCGGCACAAGTATTGATGAACAGCAGGTTTGATGAACGATTTTGAAGAAGAAAAATGAAGAAAGAAGAATAGAGAGAATGGTGGTTTTGGCTGGAGAGAAAAAAGAGAGAAAAGAACAACCCTAAGGTGTTTAAGCAGAAGAAAACGACACCACTCAATACCCTAAGTGCCGAAATACTAATCTCATACCCCTCTGCCGAAATCCCCTTTCTAATTCCCCTAATTCGGCCAACTCTTAGCCTCTCTCCAAATCCCTTAAATCTCCCCCCTATCACTCCTTAATCCAAGCATTTGGACAGATTCAAACTCTCCTTTAGCAGACTCCACCTGGACTCCAACACTACGCCTCCTGCACTTAAAAATAAATGCATCTATTTGTCAACACAGGGAATTGATCCCATGCCTTCCCCAATGCTCCACACGCCACCTTTTTAGGAGCCTAGTGGCGTCACCCTTACAACTTTACTAAGGCTCTTTTTGTGATGCAATTTACCCATAACTCTATACAAGGGCCATCTAGCCAGAACCCCTAACTCCTAAGTCCAAAAATTCAAAAATTCAACCGGGTTTTGCCCAACACATGGGCCTTCTATAAGCCCATTTACCTACTCAAAATATTAATTTCACATCCAAATACAAAATTTTAAAATCTTCACAAAATATTGAAAACCGCGAATAAATTCGAAAATCAGGATGTTACAACTCTACCCTCCTTAAAGAAATTTTGACCTCGAAATTTTACCTTATTAGAACAGTTGAGGGTACTGTTGACGCATAGCCTCCTCAGTCTCCCATGTAGCTTCTTCTTTGCCATGGTTCCTCCAAAGTACTTTCACTAGTGGAACTGATTTCCTTCTCAACACCTTGACGTCACCATCAAGTATTTGCACAGGTTCCTCCTCGAAAGTTAAATCTGACTGTACCTCAATTTTCGCAACTGGTATTATGTGAGTTGGGTCAGATCGATACCGCCTCAGCATGGATACATGAAAACGTCATGGATACAATGCGCTCGTGGTAACTCTAGGCGATAAGCCACCGTCCAACCCGCTTAACAATTCGGTAAGGCCCAATAAACCGTGGGCTTAACTTACCCTTCTTACCAAATCTCAAAATTTTCTTCCAAGGGAAACCTTCAAGAAAACCATATCCCCAACAAATAACTCAATCTCTTTGCGCTTCAGATCCGTGATACGACTTACATCTATCGGATGCCTCCTTTAATCGATCCCTTATCGCCTAACCTTGCTTTCGATTGTTCCGCCACCAATTCCGGTCCAAGCACTCGTCGTTCACCCAACTCTGTCCAACACGTCGGCGTACGACATCTTCGCCCATAGAGCGCTTCATATGGTGCCATCTGAATACTTGCTTGATAGCTGTTATTGTAAGCAAACTCCGCCGATGGCAAGTAGTCCTCCCACCTTCCACAAAAATCAATGATACAACCTCTCAACATATCTTCCAGAACCTAAATAACCCTTTCTGACTGTCCATCTGTCTGTGGGTGAAAAGCGGTGCTAAAATCCAATCGTGTACCCAACGCTTCCTGCAACTTCCGCCAAAACCGAGATGTAAACCTAGGGTCTCGATCAGAAATTATCGAAACTGGCACCCCATGCAGTCGCACTACCTCCGCCACATATAACTTGGCCAACTTTTGCAGTGAGTAGTCGGTACGAACAGGTATGAAATGAGCAGATTTTGTTAACCTATCCACAACCACCCACACCGAATCTTTCTTGGTGGGTGTCAAAGGTAACCCACTCACAAAGTCCATTGTTACTCTTTCCCACTTCCATAGCGGAATTTTCACAGGTTGCAGTAATCCCGAAGGCAATTGGTGCTCAGCCTTAACCTGCTGGCACGTCAGACATTTCCCAACAAATTCAGTCACCTCTCGTTTTAATTCGAGCCACCAGTACACCTCTCACAAGTCTCGATATAACTTATTCCCCCAGATGCATGGCATAGAGTCCACCATGAGCCTCTTTTAGAATTAACTGCCTCAATTCAGGTCCTTTGGAATACAAACCCTTCCACGAAAGCACCAAACTCCTTCCAGTGTTCAACCCAAAATCCTCGTTCTCACCACTCTTAACTTGTCTGGAACCAAGAGCTAATGAATCGTCCTTCAACTATTTTTCCTTAATCGCTTTCACCCAAGTAGGCCTTACTGCAGATTCGCCAACAAGCTTCCATCGTCGTACAGACTTAATCGTGTGAACAAGGCTCTCAAATCAGTAACAACCCTTCAACTCAATGCATCTGCCACCACATTAGCCTTTCCTAGGTGGTACTCTATCGAACAGTCGTAGTCCTTAAGCAACTCCACCCATCTTCGTTGCCTAAGGTTCAACTCTTTCTGAGTCAACAAATACTTTAGGCTCTTATGATCTGTGTATATGATGCACTTTTCCCCATATAAGTAGTGTCTCCAAATTTTTAACGCAAAAATCACCGCTGCTAGCTCTAAATCATGCGTAGGGTAATTCACCTCATGAGCCTTAAGCTGTCGTTATGCATAAGCGACCACCTTGCCCTCTTGCATCAGTATGTAACCTAACTCCACATGCGACGATCGTCAGATACAAGAAAGTCCTTCCTGGACACGGTTGAATCAACATTGGCACTTCGGTCAATACCTTTTCAACCAATCAAAAGCTTTTGCTATTTCTCGGTCGCATAAATGGTACTCCTTTCCTTATGAGTTTTGTCAAGGGTGCCGCCATCACCGAGAAACCCTCCACAAACCTTCAGAGTAACTCGCTAACCCTAGAAAACTTGAATTCCGACATCGACCTAGGTGGCTTCCATTCCGAATTGCTTCAATTTTACGAGGATCCACCTTAATCCCTCAGCAGAGACCACATGCCCTAGGAAGGTTACCTCCTCAACCGAATTCACACTTGTGAATTTCGCATAGAGCTCCTTTTCCTTAACACTTTAAAGACAAGACGGAGATGCTCATCATGCTTCGCCTCCGTTTCAGAGTATACCAGGATATAGTCGATAAAGACGACTATGAACCGATCCAATTAAGGTTGGAATACTTGATTCATCAGATCCATAAAAGCTGCAGGTGCGTTCGTCAGCCCAAACGGCATGACCACAAACTCATAATGTCTATATCGAGTTCGAAATGCTGTCTTATGAATATCCCCTTCTTTTACCCTTAGTTGATGGTATCCAGAACAAAGATTGATTTTGGAGAATACCGAAGCTCCCCTAAGTTGATCGAACAGATCGTCAATCCGTGGCAGTGGATACCTATTCTTAATCGTCAGTTTGTTCAACTGGCGATAATCGATACACATGCGCATCGTTCCGTCCTTTTTCTTCACAAACAGGACCGGTGCTCCCCAAGGAGACACACTAGGCCTAATGAAGCCTCTATCTAACAACTCTTGAATTTGAGCCTTCAGTTCCACTAACTCCTTCGGTGCCATCCTATAGGGTGCAATAGATATTGGAGCTGTTCCCGGCAACAAATCGATTCCAAACTCAACTTCCGATTCAGAGGTAATCCAGAAGCTCTTCCTAAAAACATCCCGAATTCCCTAACAGATTCGATGGTCTCCACAATGATCCTCGATTTTAGCTTGGCTTACCAAAGCCGATATGCCTCATGACCCTTGCGCATCGGTTTCTCGGCCCTCAACGCCGATACTACATTGGATAAGTAATCCTCCGTTCTCCAATAATCATTACCTCTTCATCATTGATAGTCCTTAACACCATCCTCTTAGCTGCACAATCCAAAGTTGCCTTATGCTTGGTCAACCAATCCATCCCTAGTATCAAATCGAATTCTTCAAGCGGTAACTCCATCAAATCCCCACAGAAAACCCCGCCTTGAATCTCCAGAGGCACCTCCTTGAAGAGTTTCTCTACCTTAACCGAATGACCTAAAGGACTTATCACAGACACCCCACACACAGTCTCCTCGAAGTGCACACCCAGTGCCCCAGAAATGTTATATGCCACATATGAATGGGTTGATCCCACATCAATCAGAGCAGTATAAGGTACACCATATATAAAAAACGTACCAGTTATGACATCAAAAGGCCACCCTCCTCATGCAACGAGCAAAGCATACACCAAAGCTGGCTGACGAGCATCTGCGTTACCAATACCCCTGCCGGGTGCCCCAAGTCCACGGCCATTACCACCGCGACCTTGTCCATGACCTCTTGGCGGCGGCGGTCCATCCCTCACAGGTTGAGCCGGTCGCATAGCCCCTTGTTCGGCCCCCTGAGCCTGAATGGCTCTCTAGGACAATCCTTAATCCTATGCTCCTTAGACCCACAACGAAGACAAGCCCCAGAACGCTTCCAGCACTCTCCTTGATGCGTTCTACCGCAATCCCCACAAGCTTGCGGTCTACTTGTGTTCACCGGAACTGCTCGAACTGGTTCCTCCATCATAGCTCTCTTAACATTTCGATTTGCAGCACCCGCTAGTCCAGCATCCCTCCTGAACCGATTTCGATCCCTATCACGATTCTTCCGTTCGGTTTGCTTCACCTTCTCGGCTATCTTAGCCTTCTCTACCAGTCAGCAATAAATCTCGCTCTCTCTCTGGGCTATGAGCACCCTTAACTCATCTCTCGAGGCCATCCTCAAAACGAACGCCGCGCCAGATTCGTGGAAACGATGCCATTAGCATACCGACTCAATCGTAGAAACTCCGCCTCATATTCAGAATGGTCTTATTTCCCGAGTCGATTCAAGAACTCTTTTTGCGTGCATCCACATAGCTAGCTCCAACATATTTTGCCTTAAAGGTCTGTTTGAACAGCTCCCATGTTACCCTCTCGGTGGGGTACCTCTCTCACAAGAATCCACCATTGATACGCTTCATCCCGCAAAGAACGACACGCCCCTTTCAACTTCGTTTCTCTTGAAGCGGTCTAGGTCATCCATGATCCGCTCTGTGGCTTCCAACCAAGATTACCACATTTGGGGCCACTCAGACACGCCTTAAAATCTCAGCTTCGTTGGTTCAAGTCGTTCGAAATGGACCCCTATTTATGGGCCCGATGTTAGCTCCGGCCACCCTTTCCAAAACCCTCAACATGGCTCGAGACAAAGCGTCATCCTCGCACTGGCCGGTCATACGGCCCATTTTCATTAACCGGTGGTGGACGTACCTTGCCAGCTGGTATGTGTTCAGATGACGCAGATCCAGCTTGAGTGCTACCTCAGCCTCGACCACGGCCTCTTCCCGAGTAGCCCTTGTACTCATAACGATTTATCGACACGAATTTTATGACATTAGTTTATTGGTTTCACTGTTTATTACAGAATGTCTTATGAACAGATAGAGTTTCTGAGTTATTATCGTGCAATCACAATTTAGCTACGGTCCTAGTTTTGTAGCCCTAATACTACATTATCAATAGCACTATCTCTAAGGCTCAAGATTATCTACGAGATTATTTCCATCAGTTCCATATAAATATTTAAAGCGTAAAAGAACACTTACAAACTTGGTGTCGGGATTCATGTGCCACTTCCTTATCATCCATTTAAATTTTTTTTTAAAATACCCATGTTTTCGCATCGAAAATAAAAAGATTTGATTTGAAAACACTTTTCTTTTAAAACTATTGATTTAACCCCGTTTAACAATAGAAAAACTTTGAACATCTTCGAAAACTTATAGAAAAGACTTTTTTTTCCAAAAGATTTTTGGACCCGATCCACAGCCGAGTTGTTGCAACCTGGCTCTGATACCACTAAATGTAACACCCCAAACTTGGCCCAGACGTTACGGCCGAATTTAGTATGTCACATGGAGATGTTTCAAAAAAAACATGTGTTTATCTAAATTCTTTGTTTAGAGTTTAGCAAAAATCAGTTCTTGTTTTAAGTTAAAGTGAATGGAAGCTGTGCACCAGGTAGGAAGCCAAAAAAGAGGAGGTGAGTCTTATAGGACCGCTTAAGTACCAAGCTCTTCCCGGATCCACTCCTAGACATGCACACATCCATTGCCACACTTTAAGTAGGTTACGTGTCTACGAATATTAAAACAAGTTTAAGTCTGCTTAAAATATTTATTTTCTTGGAAAAACATTTACTTTGTGGAAACTTTGCGCGTCATCGTGATCTTTTAAAAACAATTAGTTTTTTTATAAAACGAACCCTAGTGCTAACCAGTTTAATAATCCCCAAAATAAAATTAATTAAAAAGAGCGGCCTTATTACAACTTTAAGCATAATAAAAATAATCCAAATTAAATGCTAAACTTATTAAATCCGGCAATCAATCTTCATGGCCACTCTGAATCCCGCCCAGCTCCAATTCCACCAACTAGGGCTCACCTGCAAGGATGGAATAGGAAGGGGTGAGTTTGGGAAACTCAGTGCATACAGAAACCCATCCAAAGCCCAAATCAGCTCGAGCCCATTGGGCCTAAGCCCTATTCAGATAACAGTACACAGTGGACCAAAGCCCTTTTCAGAATACAGTAGCAAGGCCTTAGCCCCTTTTTACATAACAGTGTGGCCCATAGGCCCAGTTTAGTAACATAGGTAACAATAGTAGTAATGCATGCAAACCCATCTGGGGAGACTACTCAACCCACCAACCGCTACACTGCCCCCGTACCAGCCCTACACTCCATGTGGGGAATATCTCAACCCACCCAAGCCCTACACTCAACAGTTTAAGAACGCTGCTAAAATATCAATAAGTTGAGGCAAAGCCTCCAGTACGTGGATGAACCACTTTCAATATTTCCTCCATCAATACCCCAATCCCATGCAATAGATATTAATAAAAGCATATCATGTAAAATACAGTATTAATCAATCATGCAGTTTAGCCAATTTAAACCCTAGGGGTATATCAGTAATTTTACTCTTTAGGGGTAATTCTCGTAACTTAGCAACTACACAAGCTACTTCAGTAATTTTCAATAGTTTTATGCAGATTGGTTCCACCATCTAACTAACAGTCTAATTTACCCATCTCTTACCCATATTGGTCCGTAAGCCCATTGGGCCCAATTTTGGCCCATCGAGGCCCTCTTTTTCCAAAGTACGTTAAGACATCACACAAACTCACTTACCACCTTGCGGTGCTAGATCTAACAATTACTCTACATCTTGAGAGCATTCGCATACTCACAAGACCATGAAATGCTGGAATTTCGGCATTTCAGCTTTTGCCGAATTAAACTAAGAAAGGGTGTTCGGTGCACACCTGATTCGCGACGACTGCTACTGAGATCTCTTCCGATGTCTTACAATTGATTAGCACAGTTCTTATTTACAAACCATAATCACTAAACCCCAAAACTTACTCATCCATGCTCAAACCATGTCCCTAAAAGCCTTTGAAACCTTACCTTTTTGCCAAAATCGATAGCTAGCTCCGAATCCGATTGCTCCAACAACCCACGCCTTCAATCCAACACTTAAGAAGACACTAATCATTGACAAAAAACGTCAGTTAAAAACCCTTAGAGCCACATGCCCAAATCGACAGCCTCCCTAGATTTTAGGGACTTCGGCTTTTCCTAACTTTGTAAAATAGGACCAGATCTGAGATGATGAACACTTACCCCTTACTCCTTTTTGATCTCCATGCAATCTGGTGCAGATTTATCTTTCAAACGAGGGTAGAACTCGACTCCCGGAGTTTTGAAGTTTCGGCTATAAGCCCCCAAATCTATGGTTTTTCGACTTTTGGGTGATGAAGGAGATGACAATGTAGGGCTATAACCTTATGTAGAATTGCCGACAGGTATCTAGGGTTTAGAAAAGATGATTGTTGTTTATTAGGCACAAAAATATCGAAGGATTTGGCTTGGAATAAATCGGCACAACTAATGTATTTTTTGAGGTTTCGGCTTTTGTGGTTTCGGCACAAGTGTTGATGAACAGCAGGTTTGATGAACAGTTTTGAAGAAGAAAAATGAAGAAAGAAGAATAGAGAGAATGGTGGTTTCGGCTGGAGAGGAAAAAGAGAGAAAAGAACAACCCTAAGGTGTTTAAGCAGAAGAAAACGGCACCACTCAATACCCTAAGTGCCGAAATACTAACCTAATACCCCTCTGCCGAAATCCCCTTTCTAATTCCCCTAATTTGGCCAACTCTTAGCCTCTCTCCAAATCCCTTAAATCTCTCCCCTTATCACTCTTTAATCCAAGCGTTTGGACAGATTCAAACTCTCCTTTAGCAGACTCCACCTGGACTCCAACACTACCCCTCCTGCACTTAAAAATAAATGCATCTATTTGTCAACACAGGGAATCGATCCTATGCCTTCCCTAATGCTCCACACGCCACCTTTTTAGGAGCCTAGTGGCGTCACCCTTTCCACTTTACTAAGGCTCTTTTTGTGATGCAATTTACCCATAACTCTATACAAGGGCCATCTAGCCAGAACCCCTAACTCCTAAGTCCAAAAATTCAAAAATTCAACCGGGTTTTGCCCAACACATGGGCCTTCTATAAGCCCATTTACCTACTCAAAATATTAATTTCACATCCAAATACAAAATTTTAAAATCTTCACAAAATATTGAAAACCGCGAATAAATCCGAAAATCAGGATGTTACATACGAGCCCAAATCGATAATTGGAAACTATTTGGAACCATTCCAGGTCCCTAAATCAACCTTAAGAAATTTTCCTTTAAAACAGGGTACACGCCCGTGTGGGAGAGTAACACACCCGTGTGACCACTTTGTAACACCCCGTACCCGAGACCGTGGCCGGAGTCGAACACGAGGTGCTAACAGACATAATATATTTATTTTCACAGTCCATTTAAAAATTTCCAGACAGTTGGCTAACTGTGTCACTGTCACCTTAAAAATCATATCTTGAGTTCCACAACTCGAAAATAAGTTTTGTGATTTTTCCCTGAAACTAGACTCATATATGCATCTACAAATTTTTTTCTAGAATTTTTAGTTGGGCCAATTAGTACAGTTTATTAGTTAAAGTCTCCCATGTTACAGGGATCGACTACACTGACCTTCGCGCATTACTACTTGGATATCTCCCTGTACAGGGCTTCAATACTGATGCCGTTTGTTTCTATAGAAACTAGACTCAAAGAGGAATATATACATATATGGTATGACTCCTAATTATCTCTGGTTAATTTATAATGAATTTCCAAAGTCCGAACAGGGAATCCAGAAACCGTTCTGGTCCTGTTTCACAAAAACCTAAATATCTCTTAACATACAACTCATATGACCGTTTCGTTTCTTCCATATGAAAGTAGATTCATCAAGGTTAATTTACATAATTTATTAACTATTTAATATCATTCCTACTATTTTTAGTGATTTTTCACATCCACATTGCTGCTGCTGTCAGCATCTGCCTTTAAGGTAGACTTTACCTATTTCATAGTTTCCATGATTCAATTAGCCCTTTTTGCATACATAGCACAAAGTATAATCATGATTAACCATTCCAATGGCTAATCGTTTCCAAACATTTCCATACCTCTTAGTGATCAACATACAAAACGATTATAGTACTATGCTAAAACGTATATAAGCCATTTTCGCATGGCTATCCAAATTTACACAAAATCCATGGGTACATGACCAACAACAAAAGGGTAGTCCTATACATGCCATTTCAAAGTTCAACCAAAATTGTACCAAAAGGGGCTTTGATAGTGTGGGAGACTTCGACTTCCAAAATCCCGAGTCCGATGGTGACGAGCCAAAATCTATAAAACAGAGAAACAAAGAAACGGAGTAAGCAATTTATGCTTAGTAAGTTTTGAGCAAGGGATTCCAAGACAACAAAAGCATAGCATTCATATAGCTAAACGGATAATTTCATATGCACAAATTCTCAATATCATACTTACTTCACATTACCAACCCTTATGTTCATACACAAAGATCAACTTAGCCAAAGGCGGTAGCTCATTTATCGATCGAGCGAATACAGATTTGTGAGGGATCAACTAATTCAAGCACACACGAAACATACCTCATCGCTGGGATTTTACGAGCGTATTAATTTAAATTTTACAGCAAGATCGCTCATTCCCAAATCAAGCATCTTGAGGTTTAGCCGGATATAACCACTCGCACAAGGCCTTGGTCTTAGCCGGATATGGTCACTAGCATAAATGCCTTGGGACTTTAGCCGGATATAGTCGCTAGCACAAATGCCTTCGGATCTTAGTCCGGATGTAGTCGCTAGCACAAAAGCCTTGGGACTTAGCCCAGATATCATTCGAGTAACCATGCACATATATCAATAAATCATGACACATTCATGTTTCATTTTCATTACCAAAGCTCAAACACAAGACACTTATCACATTTACAATTTCGCTCAATAGCCACATACAAGAGCATGATTTTGATTTACTTAAGACATAATCTAACCGTATCATAATTTAAGTTCCATTACTCAAAACTTACCTCGGATGTTGTCGAACGATTCGATGGCTATTCGACCACTTTTTCCTTCCCTTTATCGGATTTAGTTCCCTTTGCTCTTGAGCTTAATTTAACAAATAAATTGATTTAATCATTCGAGCATCGAAAAGAGGAACTCAAGGTACTTAGCCCACATATATTCATTAGACATTAAAGTCACATATGTACGGAATCATGAATCAAACTCAACACATTAGTTAATACTCTCCTTAGTCAATTTTCTAAGTCAAGATAAAGCCTTCAATATGCTTACCTATGGCGAACAACACATCAACCTATGTACTCATTCATGTGGCCGATTATGCATGTCTATGTTGAGGCCAATTATATACTCAATACCACACACAAATGGCATACCTTTTACTAACTAATGCATTACATATTACAACTCAATACGCATCCATCATGTACTCCATAACCGAAACACCATCATATGTAAGTATATACCTTGAGATATTGTATATGTCATACCAATACGTCATGTGCAAACATATATATATATATATGTGCAAGAGCCGAATCTCAAAGTTGATTATAACTAAACATGAACATAAATCCAAAACACAAATCTTACCTACCATGCAATAAGCATAAATCATACTTATGGATATACCATGGCTGAATACATCACAACACCATACCATTTCAATTTTGGTCATGGTTAAACAAAGAACTTAATGTCTCACTCAAAAATGCTAAAAAGAAAATCCAAGAGTCATCAATCCACCATCACATGTATCATTATCAAGCTTCATATTTAGCATGCAATGGCATTAACACAAAATCCACCTTGGCCGAATATCATCCCCATGACATAGCAAAGATTTGAACCATGGGCTAATTAGAACTCAAGCTAGCAACTAAAAACATGCATGAATCTCATGGCACAACCTCAAACATACCTTAATCTAGATACAAGTATGGCCAAACCTCTTCCTAATCCTCTTCCAAACCAAACATGAAGCAAGAACTCCTTCCTTCTTCCTTAGAATTTTCGGCCAAAAGAAATGAAAAAGGATGAACAAATTTTTTTCTCTTTTCTTCAACTCATGGCAATGGGGGAAACACTCACACACATTCTTTCTTTTTTTTTTCCATTTCTTTATTACCCATACTCCTTATTTTATTTTTCCTAACATACCTCACTAACATAACATGTTTGTGACATGTTTCCACTCATAGCATGGCGGCCACTACTAATTAGGGGGAAATTTGACATGCAAGTCCTCCTTTGATTACATGCACTATTAGATCCTTATAGATTAGCCTATCATATTTCAAAAGTGTCACACAAGTCCTACTAACTGAATTCACATGCAATCGACTAAATCGAAGCTTGAAATTTTCACACATTCATAATTACATATTCTAGACAATAAATATTACGTTCAAACATTTCGGTGACTTTGTTTAGCGGTCCCGAAACCACTTCCCGACTAGGGTCAATTTTTGGGCTGTCACACACTTTAACATGGTTGTGCTAATGGCCTGTATGGCTCATATGGCTTAAGCACCCTGGAACACGCCCGTGTCCCACACCCGTGTAGAATTAATTTCTAATTCACACCTACAGGGTTTTCACACGGCCAGACACATGCCCGTGTCAATGGCTCGTGTCCCTCACACGGCCAAGACACGCCCATGTCCTAGCCCGTGTGTAAAAACATGGACATTCTGTTTCTGACGTTAGCATGCTCATAATGTCACATGGCCATGGTACACGCCCGTGTCCTCCAGACGGCTACGACACACGGCCGTGTCTCTGCCTGTATGTTTATTACCATGCATACTAACTTGAAATTATTATGTGCAGGGGACAGTCGGTCGAACCACACACCTATAGGGCAGACCGTGTGTCACACACGGCCTAGACACACGCCCGTGTGCCTACTTGTGTGGACAATATGAGGCTATTTACCAAGCCTCATTGCTACCCTTATCTACCTATTTTCATACAAAGGCCAACCAATACCAAGATGAGCACAATTTCTATAATCTAATCAACCACATTAGACATTCATTCAACCATGATAAAGCATCTTTTATAAATTTAAAATGAATGTTAGCCATCTTTCAAAGCTTACTACAAATTGAAGGGTTTCCAATCCCAAGCTAACACATTTGGCCAATACTCAAAGACACAAACTAATAAAGTCTAGGTCCTATACATGCCATATTCAAAAATATAAATCCAACTATACCGAAAGCTTCGGTCGATAGTGTGATCGATATCTCTGACTTCTGGAATCCTTGAGCTAGTTAGGCGGCACTGTAAGGAAATGGAAAGGAAAGGGAGTAAGCATAAAGCTTAGTAAGTTGCATATAAATAAGTATACAACAACAATTTATCCATAATCAACATGCTTATAACACCAAACTAGGCATAAGTGTAACTTACTCATTACCATCCATACAAGTCACCTATTATATATATACTGAGCTCATATCTCATATGTACCGTAACACCCCAAACCCGGCCCAGACGTTATGGCCGAATCTGATGTGCCACATTGAAGTTAAAAATCCATGTTTCGTTTTAGTGCTTTAAAAACTGACTTTTGTTAAGCTAACAAAGTGAATGGCGCTTGGGCACCGTGTAGGAATCTGTAATAGAGGAGGTGAGCCATGAAGGTCGCTAAGTACCAAGCTCTTCTAATGGATCCAATCCTAAACATGCCCACAACCATTGCCACACTTGGTTAAATCGAGTTGTAATTTATTTAAGTTGAAATCTTTGATAAATCGGATAATCGTAGCGTGGTGTTATTTTGAAAACAATTATCATTTTGAAAACACATCCTAAGTCTAGCCCATTTATTAACAACCAGATTAAAGTTATTAAAAATAAAATAATCCCAGAAAAATAATTAAAATGGCCTTATTTCAACCCAAAACCAAACAATAATATTAATAAGATAAAACTTATAAAGAAATAAATCGGCTACTTATTGCAATTAAAAGAAATAGAAACAGTAGTGTGGCCATCTCCGAGTCCCTCGCAGCTCCAAACCATCTAAGCTTAGGGATTACCTGCACAGTTAGAAACGGGGTGAGTTTACGAAAACTTAATGTGTAATCCCAATAACAAACAAAGAGTGAAAACACAGTATCAGTACAATCTAGGCCAAAGCCCTATTTAGTCTTGAAATATACTGGGACGAAGCCTTTTGTTTAACGGTTATTGGGCCGAAGCCTTTTCATAAATCATATCACTGGGCCGAAGCCTTTTCATAAATCATATCATTGGGCCGAAGCCTTTACTGTAAACGGTATGGCCCTTAGGCCCATTTCAATATCACATGTAATGTCAATGGATGTATGCAAGCCCATTTCAATATCACATGAAATACCAATGAATGTATGCAAGCCTATTTGGGGAGATTACTCAACCCACCATCCGCTACTCTCCACCCGTACCAACCAACACACCATGTGGGGAATAATTCAACCCACCCAATCAACACACCACTGGCAGCATAGCTGCTTTATCATATATCTGGAGGCCTAGCCTCTTTAATAACTGGGGCAAAGCCCTTTTCGGTAAACTGGGGCAAAGCCCTTTTCAATAAACTGGGGCATAAGTCCTTTTCGGTAAACTGGGGCATAAGCCCTTTTGCACTTCCTCCATCCATATAAAAACCCAACCCAATGCAACATGTCATGTATGCAGAATGTCATGCCCATATTTGAATTAAACAATCACAGTCAAGTCATTCATATCACCAACATATATTCACAATCAAATCCACAACCACACAAATTAAGTGGGTCACTTGCCCACAAGGGCAAAACAGTCATTTTTCACATTATAAGGGTATTTTCGTAATTTTACCAAATACCAAGGTTTTCCATGTTCATTACAATTATCAATATTTCCGAGTGTTTAAACAATGATCTTTAACCCACTTTATCAAATTCGGGCTTTTGGGCCCAAAACTCCTAATGGGCCCTGCGAATGCTGATTTAGCCAACTTAACCCAAATTTTACAACAATACTAACCGTGTTAACGTGCAACTTTTCCAAATTCCATTTTCTATCAATTCTACCCAAATGTGTCCGAAAGCCCATTGGGCCCAATTTCAGCCCATTAAGGCCCAACTTACCATCATGCACAAAATTAAGTTCTTACCTGTTCCATCGATCCAAACACCGATCTTATCGTATTTATCGCATCTATACCCAAATGCAACATTACAAGTTCTCGAAATACCGGTATTTTAGCATTTCGGCTTCTCAGCAAATATTAATCTAAGTTATTACGAGGGTTAGTACACACCTGTTACGGGTTGAAGTTGAAACGTTTTCAAAATCAATCGCCTACGATAACCACCACCTGTCACTCAAACTTAACTAATCCAATATCAATATATGTAAATCCTAAGCACATCACCATACTGAAACATAAGGGCATATTCCTCATTTTACCATACAGGTATTACGGTCACTTTACCCTACTGTGGGCTTTATAATCACTTTACCCTACTGGGGCTTTACGGTCTTTTTACCTAATAGGGTATTTTAGTCATTTCATCCTACAAGGGTGTTTTGGTAAATCTACAAACCAAGGGTATTTTAGTAATTTTGTAAACCAATGGTATTTAGAACGACAAGGGTATTTCTGTAACTTTGTAAATCAGGGGTATTTTGGTAATTTTACAAATTGAGGGTATTTCGGTAATTTCACAAACAAGTGGTATTTTGGTAATTTTACAAACTAGGGGTATTTTGGTAATTTTACAAATTGAGGGTATTTCGGTAATTTTACAAACCAAGGGTATTTTAGCAATTTTACAGACTAGGGTATTTTGGTAATTTTACTGATCGAGGGTATTTTGGTAATTTTGTAAACCAAGGGTATTTTAGTAATTTTGTAAATTGAGGGTAAAACAGTAATTCTGTAAATCGAGGGTAAAACAGTAATTCTATAAATCGAGGGTAAAACGGTAATTCTGTAAGTCGAGGGTAAAATGGTAATTCTATAAATTGAGGGTACTTTGGTAATTTTACAATTTGAGGGTATTTTAGTAATTTGGTAAACTAAAGTATTCTAAATAGGGATAACAATACGAATGGGCCTAAAGCCTATTCTCGGCCCAAATGGTCCCACATGCTCGTGTGGCCCTTTTAGCCCAAATCTAGCCACAGATATGAGATTCACCTAGCCTAGTCTAATATTTACTACACAATCAAACAACTTATCCAATTGGGCCCGTAGGCCCATTAGGCCGACATGACCCCTTTTGGCCCATCGCGACCCGAAGTACCCATCCTACAGCTAGAGTAGCGAGAAAATACACACCTGATAGGAGACTGGAGTTAATCCCCGCTTTGAGCACTCTTAGCCGACGCCCAACCCAAACGAGCACGCCATACAGCGAAAGGGATCAGCTAAGAAAGGTACCTTTACTCTCCTCATGGTTCTCTCTATTTAAAGCCAGCTTCGCATCCACTCTTATGTTAGCTTCCTGATGTGGGATCCCTCCAACATCAGAGTTTAAATTTAACACCAACTCTTGCCGCCCCCTGTTAGCAAAATAAATGCTCCTTGCTTGCCAGGGGATTCGAACCCATGCCTCCCCTGATGCCCCACACGCTATTTGCCACTAAGCCACAAGGCTTTTTGTGTCATATTTTATCCTCAATTAATTATAAGGTCTAAAGGCCAAAGTCCAGGTTCCCTTAAAAAACCAAAATAAATTGCAAGAGCCAAGACTTGAACCCAGGCTCCCATACAACCTTAATGACACCACAACCACTAGACTACAAGCTTTCTTATGTCATTTATTTAACACAATAATTTAAAAACCCTCATCCAAGCATCCAGGTTTTTTTTCACTTAATACCAAAATTTTTGCTAAAGCCCAAGTTTGAACCCAAGATTTCTCTAACACTTCTCAGGGCCATTAACCACCAAAGTAGACATTTAATTGTGTTATTTCATTGCATAATTAAATACCTATATACAACCTCCTTACGGACCCGCACTCAAGGCCCAATACTTCTAGGCCCAAATTCGGGGTGTTACATGTACCAATTAGTTACCTGTACCATTCACAACACGGTTATACTTTTTTCACTAGCTTAAGAGCATAAGTTCACTGTTGAACCATTTGGAACACTACCGGATATTCATTAAGCCTCAAACGTGAGTGAAGTGCCGATGCCATGTCCCAGACATAGTCTTGACTGGCTCATATCTCAAGGCGATGCCATTTCCCAGACATGGTCTTACACTGACTATCATCTCGTAGTCGATTCATGTCCCAGACATGTCTTACACTGGCTTACGTCTCGAGGCCGATGCATGTCCCAGACATGTCTTACACTAGCACTCGTCTGGATGCCAATGCCATGTCCCAGACATGTCTTACACTAGCCAAAAATAACCCGTATGTCATGGAATGAATACTCAATTTCTTTCCTAGGTTCAAACGGGAACTCTATTGTTTCTATTATCATCATAACTTCTCAATTTCACAATCAAGGAATTCATGCTATACTAATTCAAATACAATTCAACACATATATTAGCAATGTAGTTGTACTATTTACATACAACTTACCTTGGATTACAAAACGTACAAACTAGTCGATTTAGTCGATTTGCTTGGCTTTTTCTAGGTCTAGGTTCAGATTTTGCAATTCTTGATCTAAAATAGCAAAAATGCACTCATTTAATCACTAAATAAAATTAAGTAATTAAAAATTCACATCTTCGGTAAAATGATCATTTTCCCCTAACTTTTGCAAAATGACCATTATACCCTTATGCTCGAAAATTGATTTTTATCGAATTTCTTCACATCTTAAGCTTAGCTGAACTCTTTTTACTCTTATAGCAACCCCAAATTCTCTCTATTTCACACATTTATCAATTATTTTACAACTTGTGCAAAATAGTCCCTTTTGGTGTTTTCAGGGTAACACCTTTCACAAAAGTTGTCTATTACCCAACTAAGACTCATATTCTTCCATAAAATTTTAGAAAATACCCTAAATGCTCTCATGGAAAAACCCTAGACCTTTAACCATTTGCAAGATATACCCCTTATTTGGAAGCTCATGCTTCAAGGGTCTCAAAAATGCAAAAATCATCAACAAAGGGTATGGAAATCACTTGTGAGTGCTTCAAGTTGCTAAAAATTTTTAAGATCTCAAACCCCCTTCCATGGCTAATATTCGATGGAGAAAAGAGATGAGTAAGGGATGATATCATCCTTCTTTTATTTATTTCTATTTTAGTCAAAATTGGTTACCTAACCCAACAAATTTTGAAAATTTTGACCACATATGACTCCTATGGCCGACCACTCTATTTCTAGGGGTCTAATTACCCTTTGAAATCCCCCAATTTTCCTTCTCTAATAAAATAACACCTTTGGCTATCAAAATAGAACTTTTACATTTTATGCGATTTAGTCTTTTTTCGCAATTAGGCTCACAAACGTCAAAATTAACTCACCAAATTTTTCATGTACTAATATAAACACGCTATGACTCCAAAATAATAATAAAATAATTTCTTTGACTTCAGATCTGTGGTCCTGAGACCACTATTCTGACTAGCCCCAAAATCGGGCTATTACACACATCGCGATTTTGGAAGAAATTGCAAGATGATTTGGTTACGAAATTGCACTTCAGTACTGCTTTTCACCCGCAGACGGATGGTCAATCTGAGCGGATTATACAGCTACTCAAAGATATGTTAAGATGCTGTATTCTTGAATTTGAAGGTACATGGGAACATTATTTGCCATTAATTGAATTCGCGTACAATAACAGTTTTCAATTGAGCATTAAAATGGCACCATACAAAGCCTTATATGGTCGCAAATGCCGAGCACCTTGTATTGGACTGAGCTCAACGAGAATAAGATTTACAGGATAGATTTGATAAAAGAAACTGAACAGAAAGTAAAAGTGATCCGAGATAGTTTGAAAGCAGCTTCTGATTGTCAAAAATCTTACGCAGATTTGAAACGAAAAGATATTGAATTTGATCTCGGTGACAATGTGTTTTTGAAAGTATCCACGTGGAAGAAAGTACTTCAGTTCGGTAGAAAAGGCAAATTGAGTCCGAGGTTCATTGGGCCGTATAAGATTATTGAGTGTATCGGACTAGTTGCATATAGATTGTTGTTGCCCCCTGAGCAATGTATTTCATGTATCGATGCTTCGACGATACAAATCCAATCCTTCGCATGTGATTTCTCTATCTGAGATTGAGATTCAGTCTGATATAACCTACGAAGAAGAACCGATCTATATCCTAGCTCATGAGATTAAAGAATTATGAAACAAGAAAATTTCATTAGTAAAAGTATTGTGGCATCGACATAGTGTTGAAGAGGCTACCTGGGAGCCTGAAGATGTTATGAGACAACAATTTCTGAATCTGTTTAACGATAAGATTTTCGGGGACGAAAATCCCTAAAGGAGAGAATAATAACAGTCCGGTTTAGACCTTAGTCAGAATAGTGGTTTTGGGACCACAAATTCGAGTCAGAAAAATATTTAAATATTATTTTCTGTGCTTATTATATGTGAATTACTATGTGTGAAAATTTTGTACGAAAGTTGGTCATTTGTGTGCTCAATTTGCTAAAATGACCTAATCGCATAAAATGTAAAAGTTGTCAATTGCTTTTTAAAGTGCTTAATTGATGTGTCTTATTAAATGTAAGGTCCTTATGTTGTTATTATGCCATTTGCATGGTAAGTGGACTATTATGGACATGAAATAAATGAGTTTTATGTTTTATCATTAAGGTTATATAAGTAAATTTGTATTTAAGTTAAAATAATTAAAACAAAACATAAAAATTAGACCATTTTATGTTCATCTTGCCGAAAATTCAAAGAAAAATAAAAAAAAAACCTTCTAGGGTTCGGCCAAACAAATTGATGATTAAGGTATGGTTTTTGATCTGTTTTTGATAATTTCTGTATTTTTGTAATCGTTGCACTGTATTCTATCAAGCCCATGCCTTAATTTCTGATTTTTTTTGATGATTTTGAAATATGTCATTGATGAAATTGTGAGCTTTGTGATGTTAGTTGTTGGAAAATAAAAGATATATGTTGGGTTGATATATTTTATCTTTGAATTTTTGATGAATTTGAGTAAAAGGGGATAATTTGTAAGATTTGTAAATTGAGGGACTAAAATGTAAAATAAATGAGACATATGGGATTAGATGAATACTATGAGAATTCGGCATAACATGAGTATATAGAAATTTTGTATATTTTGTGATTTTTGTGATTAGGGACTAAAGTACAAAAGTGTGAAAATGTGAGGGCTAATTTGTAAAATGCCCTAAATGTGTGTTTGTGGATTGATTTGAATGAATTGGTGAATAAAAAGGTTAAATTTGAATTTATATAGATCAAGAACAAAAGAAAACAAAATTAGATCGGGAAAAGTCGAAAGTCGTCGAGTAGCCGATTCTGTCTATCCGAATCTATACGAGGTAAGTCTATATACAAATAAATATGTTTTGAATTGAATTACTATTGATTATGTGCTATTGTGCTATGATGAATGAATATATAAGTTGAGAAAAATGAGACATCCGAGGAAGTATCGACAAAGTTACGACGTCTGAAAAGCCTCGTACGAACCTTAGGAATAGTTAAGGTACATATGTCATGACATAGGATCCGATATGTGTTATTGTGTAAGACCACGTATGGGACGTTGGCACTGACTTATGAAATACGTGTAAGACCACGTCTGGGACATTGGCATCGTACTTGATTTCGTGTAAGACCCTATCTGGGACAGTGGCATCGATATTTGATTACATGTAAGACCATGTCTGGGATGTTAGCATTGTACGAGCTTTCTGAGTTAACCGCGTATCCTTATGATTCCAAATAGTTTAACGGGCATTCTAAGATATGAATGATTATCTGAAATGTGTATCCTATTCTGGTACGTTTGAATTGTACACTATGTTGAGAATTAAAGGTAAGTACATGTACCTTTGTGAACATATGATATAATTATGAGAAAATATGTTATATGCACATATGGATTGGAAATATGTGAATTGAATGTGAACTATGTGGTATATGTTAGTATCTTGGCCATGAAGTATATGTATTTTATGGTGTTTATATGCTTAAGTTTATAAGTTTATTTGTATATGGCTTATTAAGCTTTTGAAAGCTTACTTTGTGTGTGTTTGCATTGTTTTACAGATATCAAAGTTACTGAGAGCTCGGGGATCATCAAGGATCATCACCACACTATCAAACCTTATTTTTGGTACCTTTTGAAAATGTATTTATTGAAGTATGGCATGTATTGGCTAGAAGTGTGTGATTATGTTTGGTAATGTATATATTTAGCCATGTGACTTGGCTTGGTTTTGGTTGTGTCTTTGAATGTGTTTTGGTATGAATTATGTGATGTAATTATGCTAATATGATATGTTTTTGTATGACCAAGAGAATAGGTCATTTGGGTAAGTTTGTGGTAAGTGTTTATTTTGGAGTTTGGTAAGTTTTGACATGAGATTGAATGAAGTAAATTTAAGATTATGGATCATATGTTTTGGCATGATTTTTGGCTCATGATTTGGTATGATTTGGAATTGTGAATAAGCATGGATTTAGTTGGTAATTATATGACATTATTGATGTATGTATTGGTTGTGAAATGGTTGAAATTTGTTATGCATTTGGTGTCTATTTGATGATTGTAGGGAGGACCCTTAATGGGTGGCAAATTGGTTTGTAGATGGCCTATTTTTGCCCACACGAGCAGAGACACGGGTGTGTATCTCAGTCGTGTTGCTCGAGGGCCATTTCAAAATGAGCCTGGGTAGACCACACAATCGCACACATGGGCGTATGCTAGGCCATGTGGCCAAGTCAGTTTCGACCAGGGGCTAGACACACAAGCGTGTGATTGGCTGTGTGACCTAAGTCAGTAGCCTCCCTAATTTGTACACGGCCTAGAACACGGGCGTGCCTTGTGGCCGTGTAGAGAAGTTAGTATGTATGCCCTGTTTTAACACGATCTAGACACACTGGCGTGTCTAAAGCCGTGTAAGGCACACCGCCTGTTCACACGGGCGTGTGACCTGTACAACTTTGAAAATGTTTAAGTTTTTAAAAAAAAAATTGTATGAGCTAGGTTTAGTCCCTACCCTTTTATAAAGTATGTTTAAGTCTCAATGATCTAAATAAGGGACACTATATTGATGTTTGATATTTGATGCTATGATATTTGTGAAATGAATGTTAAATGTTTCGATTTGTCCGGTAACGCCTTTAACCCTAGTCTGGTGATGGATACGGGTTAGGGGTGTTACACCGACTATAATTGTCATTCATTATTGCATCTTGCTTTCGATCCTACACCCGAGCCCATCCCTTTCAGGAGGAGTAGCCTTCGGCTTTTTTGTGGCAATATGTCACCATATAAGTTTAAGGACTACTCCATGGTTAAGATGAACATAGTTGTTCATGTAGCAAATGTTACCGTGTACTCTATGGAAGTCTTACCACCCAAAGGCCAACCTTTATTAAAGGGGAATGCATCTTTATGGATATCGTATTTAAGCCTTGGGTTCCCTGTGCATTAGAGTCAGTCGTAAGCCAGCATGTAATGACCATTTTAAATGTGAAGCCTAGACATAAGAACCGTACCTTCCCTATCATAATAATACCCTATAGGACCTCATAAGTAATTATTTGTATGTTTTGTGTTTGAATTTGTTTGCAATGCTTTATGATTTAATTTCGCATTTTTTCTTTTTGACTTTATTATTTTTTTACTGACTTTGTTTTTCTTGTGTCTGTGTCTCTCCATGGCACAATTCATGCATCATTTAAATACTTGGGGCACAGTGTCACATCTATATTCAACTTAAACACATTTTGAGAAGATTTAGTTGTTCAGCATGGGGTAGAAAATATAGGGATAATAGCAAGAATGTAGAGGATACTCAGAGTAGAAAAGGCGATTGCCAGATAGCTAGTTTTGACTCAAGCCTGCCTTATATAGTCCGCATGGACTATTTAAGGAATCACAAAGATGAGTTAAAGGGAATATGGCAATCAAGGGATGAGGTTAAGAAAACGTGCTTCTGGGAAAAGTATGGCAATGTAGCACAGCTTTTGTTCGTTAAACTGGATGATGCCCTGTTGAAGGCCATGGTACATTTTTGGGATCCCACTTATAAGTGTTTTATGTTCAATGATGTGGATATGGCACCAACTATCGAGGAATATTCTACCTTTCTCCACTATGACTTTAGATATCCACCCAGGATTTATTGGAAGAAAAATGTCAATTTTTGGGGACCCTTAGCCAATCTGATGGGATTACCTGTAGATACGGTGAAAGCAAGATTAAAAGATAAAAATGGTCCCTACATTTCCTGGTCTAACATTAGGGATGCTATGGGAAAGGCCACTAGAGATAGACATTTGGTACTATTCACGTTTGTCGCATACGGGTTGATTGTGTTCCCAAAATCTCTAGGATATGTGAGTGTGGAGCTAGCTGATTTTCTGTTTTAGATTGAAATAGAGGCGTATCCTGCTCCAACAATCTTAGCTAAAACCATCATTTCACTCAATTCCATCAGAAGGAAAGGAGACGGGCGTTTCTTAGGATGTACACAGTTGTTGTTCATATGGATAAAAAGCCATTTTAGGTGCCTCTATAAGCGCTTTTGTTAGGTGTTTGTTCCTTCGACCAGGCCTATAGAGGAATTTTTGGAAAGCGAGTGGCCTCCAAATCAATCGGTTGAGGAGTAGGTTCAAAACCTTAGTACATTGACATACCAAGAGATAGAATGGAGGGCTCCATAGATGATTCGGAGCATGGTACTCATCGGGTGCAGTGGTCATTTGTGGGTTCCCTTAATTGGCATGTGATGAGGCATCAGTTATTCCTCGTTGATGATTCTGAGGCAATATGGGTATGACCAGTGCGTACCTCTACAGCTGGTTTAAATAGGTGGAGGCTTCAGCTGAAGACTCGGGATTTTGGAAGAAAGTGGAAAAAATACGAGTCAAGTGGGATCAAACCTTGATCCTACAATCAGGAACCTTTTTCAACCATTCCCCCTCGAAAACGTATATCTAGTAGCGCCTAAAAGGAAGTAAAATCTTTATGTCAGTGCAATTCAAAGGAAAGAGGAAGGTCTTAGATGACATAGTTGAGCTAACAGAAAACATACTTGATTTAGAGATGTGTTTGAGGGGGAGAGATGAAGAGGTCAGATGACAACGAGATAAGCATCAGGCATATGTAAATGAAAAGGAGGAAGAAATCATGAGACAACAACAGCAACACCGGTCAAACATGAAGGGAAGACATGAAGAACTAAAAATACAGTTAGAATGACATCAACGAGAAAGATCTGACTTGTTCGCTCAGATTCAGAGGTTGGAGGCAGATCTGAATCTGCGGGCTAATGAATTTCAGAAAGCACGAGAACAAGAGTGAACCCAGAGGAAGGTGTCTAATGAGAAAACTGCTAAAATGGAGGTGCTAGAGGGGGAATTTGTCGTCTGACCAAAGAATTACAAAAAAAAGAAGAGCAAAATAAATATACGGAGCTTGCAAAGTGTTTTATCATAGTGGAACAAATGACAGTAAGTCGACAAGAGGTGTTTGCAACAATGTACAGGGAAGGATGAGGTTTTTGCTTAGCAAGCCGAAGACATATGTGAACAGATTGAAGAACTCGAAAAAGAATCTACCCCTTTTGCGACTAGGGATGAGCCTGCAATGAAACTTCTGGAGGTGGCTTAGGCACATTACCAAAAGTTCTTCAAGCTCATAAAGAGGAAGAAGAAGAACGACGAGTAGAGATTTACCTTATGGCAATAGGATCGATTGGGATTTTCTTTAAGTATGAATGAAAGATGAAAATTTTTTTTTGTAAACTGAACATTTTTCGAACCTTCTATGAAAGAAAATGCTTATATTCGAGTATATTTACGACAATGTGCCCCAATTTCAATCATTCATTCATTCATCCATTTATTCACTCATTCGCTAAATTTTTATTCAGAAACATTATTTAAAACAATATAAAGAACATTTTTTATGACAAATCCAATTAATTTTCTAACTTTAGAAATAAATTTCATTTGAAAAAGGACCAAGGATAACTCACCGGTATAACACCCACTTAAAAGCCAAGAAGATGACGAAAGAAGAATTAGCACACATGGCCAAACTAGAGGAACAGATGGAAAATATGATAGAAATGATGACTACAGTGGTCAAAGGCAAAGCCAAGGTAAATGAAGGAAGTGGCACTTTGGACAATCCAATCCCTCTTAAAGGTGATACAGGGGTATATCGTGAAGATTTACCATTTCAAGCGCCAGGTGTGACCATTTAGATACCAAGAGTAAACGAGTTGCCTGCAAGAGAGGATCTGAGAAAAGTGGACAAGGGAAAGTAAATTATGGATGAAGAAGCTCATTACTTTAGCCTAATTGAGGAACGTTTGAAAGCCATTGAAAGATTAGACACCTTCGGATATGAAGAAGCAAAAGGCCTATGTCTGGTACCCGATGTGGTCGTCCCACCAAAATTCAAAGTTCCTAACTTCAAAAATTTCAATGGTAGCAATTGCCCCATTACTCACATCACCATGTATTGTAGGAAAATGTTTGCTTACTCCAAAGATGAGAAACTGCTAATGCACATATTTCAAGACAGTTTGACTGGATTTGTGGCTCGCTGGTATGTAAAGTTAGATAGGAGCAGGATTCGAACTTGGGGAGAGCTCGCACAGGCCCCAGACCACCTAACTCTACAGAAAATGGAAAAGAAGTCAAATGAGAGTTTTAAGGAATACGCACAATAGTGGAGGGACCTAACATCACAAGTATAGCCTCTCGACTCACGAAAAAGGAGACCATTGTTCTGTTCGTTCGTATGCTAAAAGGCATATACTACGACAGGATGGTAGGAAATGCCCCTAAGACCTTTGCAGATATGGTATTATTTGGAGAAATAATAGATAATGCATTGAATTTGGGCAAAATAAATGACCCTTTGAGCATGAAGAGAGGTATTGTAACATCCCAAATTAGGGCTTAAACAAAAAAGTGGTTTCCAAACCACAAATCTGAGGAAAAAATATTTATATCGATAAAATTTTAAGGTCTACTGTGTGATTAAATAATTGTGTGAAAATATTGATGAGAAATTTTACTTATAAGGTGTCTAATTGAATCATTAGGACTAAATTGCAATAAGTGAAAAATATATGTTCTAGTTGATTTAATGACTTAAATGTGATGGGATTTGAAATTTGAAGTCCTTATTTAGTAAATAGATCGTTATATGTCATTATGGACAAAAATAGACATAGGAGGGATAATATATCAAAGTTTTAATGGAATGGCATTTTGGTCCATATTAAAAGGGAAAATAGTCAAAAATTGAGTCCATTTTCTCCATCCTTGGCCAAATTTCATAAGGAGCAATAGCTAGGGTGTCTTTCATCTTTCAAGCTCAAAGTAAGTGCATCCTAGCCCCGTTTTTAATGTTCTTTATATTTTTGAAATCCTCATAGCTCGATTTAGTTATTCCTACCCTTAATTTGAGCTAGGGTTCATGTTCAAAAATATACCCATGAATGACATGCTTGTGCTTTGATGTCTAATGGAAGAATATAGAGGTTTGAGGTGTGACAAACAACTTTTACTAGGTGGTTTTTGCTGAAATTGATAAAAGGGACCTAATTGTAAAAGTTGTAAAAAACCATGTGTAAATGTGTGAATAAATGAAAATGTTGGGATGGTGTAAGAGAATAAATGATTTGACTAGGCTTGGGTAATAAGAAAATGGGATACTTTTCATTTTACGAGCCTAGGGACAATTTCATAATTTTGTAAAATTTTAGGGGCAAAATTGTAATTTTTCCATATCATGATTTTTGGACTGAATTGAATAGTGCATGTATTAAATGAGCTAAATGTGTTATTATAGATCAAGAGAGACGAGGGATAGACCTGGACCAAGGAAAAGGCAAGGTTGTGGACTAAATTGCAAATTGTCATATTTTGCACCGGGGTAAGTTGTGTATAAGTAATTCAATAACTCCAATGTTATGTATTTAATTTTTTACATTACATGATACATGTATGTATACTTTAATGAAATTGACTTGTGATGATCTAATGGAAGTTTAGTGATAGCCTCGTATCTCGGAAGCCCCGGGTGACCTAAAGGAATACTTAGGACTTGGATGTTGTTACACCATGCTAAATGAGATTTCGTGTAAGACCATGTCTGGGACATGGCATCGGCATCTGAGATATGTGCTTGTGTAAGACCATGTCTGGGACATGACATCGGTGATGATGTATGTGCCAGTCTGAGACCATGTCTAGGACATGGCATCGATGATGATGTATGTGCCAGTGTAAGACTATGCCTGGTACATGGCATCGGCGATAATGTATGTGCCAGTGTAAGACCATGTCTGGGACATGGCATCGGTGATGATATATGTGCTAGTGTAAAACCATGTCTGGGACATGGCATTGGCAATGATATGTAGATTCATGTAAGGCCATGCTGGGGACATGGCATTCGTACTTTATTTGGTGTATGATAATACCGAGTGTCCTTTACTATTCCAGGTGGTTCAATGGGCCATTCAAGATTTTTGGTTAAGAAGTGGAGTGATATGATTAAGAATGTATGGTACAGGTATGTACGTAAATTCCATGAGTATTGAACTCGATTCATGATAGGAAGTTTAGTATAAGTAGAGAGGAGTAAGATAAGCATGATGTTTAATGACATTTAATGTCAATTTTGACTATGCTCATTGTGCAATATGATACTTTGGTGATAATTGATAACATGTTTAGCCTATGATTATCTTGACTTATGTTGTTTATTATTTACATGCAACTTACTAAGCTTTGTGCTTACCCTTCTCTCTTTTCCTTTTTTTTTCGCATCGCCAAGCTAGCTTGGGGATCGTAGAAGTCGGAGCTCAAGTCACACTATTAACAAATCCTTTGGGGTATATTTGGCTTAATGATTTTAAGTATGGCATGTATAGGGGACTTAGCATTTTGTTACTTGTGTCATATTTGTTAGCCAAAGTGATGGCTCATTTTGGTATATTATTCCCTTTTGTATATGGCCATGAAACATGGCTCATTTTGATTACTGGGTGAAAATTCCTAAATATTGATACATGCATGGGATGTGTTATTATTCATGTGGTGTGTGCTAAATTGGTCACTAACAGTGAATGATAAAAGGTGGAACTCATGCTTGATGGATAAATGATACCAATTAGCATAGTCATAATATGAAAAAAGGTAAAGAAATGAAATGACTGAAGTTGTCAAGTGGGGAGTTTTTAAACATGTATACCTTGATATGTTTTGGAGGTCTAAGTAACCCAACCATTGCCTAATATATCACCATTGACATGTGAATGTGTTTGTGTTGTTATGGGTGACAAGAGGACTGGGTAAATAGCCTCAAAATTCATCCACACGGGTAGACACACGGGCCTGTGTCTAGACCATGTGTGACACACGGTCAGCCTCATGGGTGTGTTGTCCGGCTGTGAGTCCCCTGCACCCTAACTTTTCAAGTCAGTATGCATGGTAGTAAACACACAAGAAGAGACACGGTCGTGTGTCTCAGCCATGTGGAGGACACGGCCTTAGGACATGGGCGTGTGCTCAGGCCGTGTGAAGTCTGCACCTTAAATGCGAAAATTAAATTCACCACACAACCTAGCACATGGACGTGTGACTTGGCCGTGTGACCCTTAATTGATACTGATGTCATAAACAGAGAGTTACACGGCTTGGGGATACGGGCGTGTCAAGGGCACACGAGAGTGTGACCCTATTTTATGAAAACTTTTCTGAAGTTCACGGTTTAGTCCTGAACCTCCGATGCATGTTTTGGGTCTCGTAGACCAATGTAAGGGACGATATGCCTATTTTTGAATAAATTTTAAATTTGAACAAAATTTCAAGCAAGGTTTTACATAGTAGTGTATGTTCAAGTTCAATAATGCCTCGTATCCTGTCTAGGCATTGGACATGGGTAAGGGGTGTTACAAGTGTCGTTGGGAAGAAAAAAGAAGCAGAAACACAAACAATTACACCAAATAGATATCCATACTCTTACTCTCCATACCCGAGCCCAATACCTCTATACCCCTAATACCCAATTGTAAATGCTACCAATACTTCACTATTTATGCATTATCCACCTGTACCCATTTTAAAATCCCCTATATTAACCATGCCAACCCGGTCCTCATAGACCCAAGCTCCATTAAGACCGCCACTGGAAAGGCCTATGTTTGATCCAATTCCTATCTCCTGTGTAGAAATTTTTCTGATTCTAGTAAAGAAACATCTCCTTGTACCTGCAAAAAAGGAACCAATAAAACCGTCATTTCCAAAGTAGTATGACGCCAATGCTCGATGTGAGTATCACTCTGGCAATCCAGGTCATACCATTGAGAACTACTTAGTGTTAAAATATAAGGTGCAAGATCTTATAAGGGTAGGAAAGATAAATTTCCAACAAGAGAATACACCGAATGTTAACACGAATCCGTTACCCAACCACAATCGAACAGTTAATGTTATAACTGAAGAAAAGAGCCTTCAAAGGAGAAAAGTGGAAGAAATCACAACACCACTCGAAAGACTGCTCTACATCTTCAGGAAGTCAAATCTAATTCACATCGAGCCACCCAGGTCTGTAATGGGAATTGATATGGATCAAATCTACAAATTCCACCAAGGAGCTTGAGGACACTCTATCCAAGTTTTCCTAACGTTTAGGGAACATATACAGTGTCTCTTGGATTCTTTCCAGGTAGAGATATGGGAGGGTGTTAAGACCAATGAGATAAATACATTAGATGCAAAACCTATCACTATCATATATGGAAAAAAACCCTATTAAGAAAAAGTCTACCTCAAAGGTCGTACAGGATGATTTGTTGGTCATCAGGGTTCTCGACCCTTTTAAGTATGGAGATGACCAACAAGTTCCTTAGAGATATGATTATGAGGTGGTTGGATCTAATGCCTCCAACTCAAGACTTAGTGGCATAAATCGAAGTAGACGTTGTTACAAGCCAAACACGGTGGGGAAAGAACCCCATGGTAAGGAAGTGATTTTAGAAAATCAACCAAAAATTGATGATAATGAAGCTGATAAGGAAACGAGGGAGAACCAAAAGGGAGAAGTCAAAAATGATGAAGTTAACAAATTTTTGCATCTGATAAAGCAGGGCGAGTATAGCATAGTCGAGTAGTTGAACAAAACACTAGCAAGAATTTCTTTACTGTCACTACTTTTGAACTCGGAGCCACATAGGAAGGCTCCTATACGAGTTCTAAAATAAGCTTATGTCGCTTACAACGTGTCAGTAGATAATGTCAGTCACTTAGCAGGAAAATTTTGGCCCCAAATTACATATCTTTCAATGATAATGAAATAACCCCGGATTGAAGAGGAAGTACCAAGGCACTACACATCTTAGTAAAGTGTAAAGCCTATTACGTGGCAAGGGTCCTTATCGATAATGGGTCATCGATAAATGTCCTACCTTTGTAAACATTGTCCAAGCTGCCCGTGGACACCTCGTACATGGTATCGAGTCCTTTTATGGTGCGAGATTTTGATGGCACCAAAAGAAGTGTGATTGGAAAAATAGAGATTTCCTTGTTGGTAGGAGCCGTTAATTTCTTTATTCTCTTTCAGATGATGGATATAACACTTCTTACAGTATGTTGTTGGGACGCCCCTAGATTCATTCGACTGGGGTGGTACCATTATCCTTGCACCAAAATTGAAATTTGTAGTCAATCAGAATTTGTGCATCATGTGAGGCGAAGAGGACCTGTTGGTAGCTATCTTACCAAATTCTTCTTTCATAGAAGTGGATGATGATGCAATAAAGAGTTCTTTCTAGACCTTTGAGGTGGCCACTACGTTTTACGTGGCAGAGGGAATACGAGCCACTAAGCCTCATGTGCCACGAACAACGAACATGTTATTTGTCCAGACAATAGAAAAGGGTTGGAAAATCCACTTAGGTTTGAGAAAGACCTACAAGGCATTTCATAACTCGTTTTTGTTCCCACTCAAAAGGATACAAGAGGGTTGGGATATAAGCCCACGAGGGAGGATGTCGAAAGGATGTGTAAAGAGCAGAGAGCAAAGAAGTTGACTCGCATGGCTGGAAAGAATGTGGTGGAACCTCTTTTAATTTTTCCTCCACTATCTAAGACATTTTACTCAGTAGGATTTGAGCACCAAGAAAGGACCCCAGTCAAGTTAATGACTAATGAAGACGTAGTGAATCTAAACATGATTGGCGATAGGGTACCGATGTCAAGAGACTAGGTTTGCTACGAACCTTCCGCGTTGGACAACTAGTAGCTCATATCATTACTTGCGATCCTTGACTCCTCCGATATGTAATCATTTTTAAGAGTTTTTATACCACAGTTTAATATCATTCAATTAATTTATTTTCCTTCAAAAATCTATGTAAAATTATTTTCTCTTTAATGAAATCAAATTTGGATCATGTCCCTAGTCACTTTTATTCATTCAATTGTTTTCATTCATAAACCAATATAGATACTCATAATTATTTTAAGGATATACCTCATGAATTGATAAATGATCCAAATGACATTTTTGAATCAAATTTTCATAATTATGTTCATTATAACGATCATGAGACAAAAGAGGAGGAAGCTGTACCAGATAAGTTTTTGAGGCAAGTTGAACAAGAAAAGAAGCTTATAAAACCCCAGTTGGAGGGAACAGATTTGATCAATCTGGGTGATGATGAGGTAAGAAATTAAATTAGGACTGGAACTACTCTCATGCCAGAGCAAAGTCAATTGTTGAAGGATCTACCTTGTTGAGTTCTCAGATGTGTTTACATGGTTATACCAAGATATATCGGGTTTGGACACCAATACCGTGGAATACAGACTACCTTTGAAATTAGTTTGCAAACCCGTATACCAGAAGTTGAGAAGGATGAAACTTGAGATGCTATTGAAGATTAAAGAAGAGGTTAAAAATAATTTGATACGAGATTTCTAGAAGTAACTAAATACCCAGAGTGGGTGGCGAATATTGTACCAGTGCCTAAAAATGATGGGAAAGTCAGAATGTGCATCGGTTATAAAGTTTGAATCGAGCCATCCCTAAGGACAATTTTTCGTTACCTCATATAGACACACTAGTGGATACCACTGCTAAGCATTGTTTTTTTCTCTTTCATGGATGGATTATTGGGGTAAAATCAAATCAAAATGGTGAGGGAGGACATGGAAAAGACCACATTCATCACGGCCTGGGGAACTTTTTGTTACAGGGTCATGTCGCTTGGTCTAAAAAATGATGGGGCCACGTATCAACGAGCAATTGTAACGCCCCAAATTTGGGCCTAAAAGAAATGGGCTTCGAGTATCAGAACAATTGGAATTTAGTTGCGCAAGAAAATTTCACAAATGGATTGTCTGCTGTAATGGCTAAGTGTTTGGGCATATTTAAGAGTGTTAGAGAAGTCTAGGTTCAAGTTTTTGCTTTTGCAAAAGTTTTAGTTTTTCCTCTTAAGTGAATTTGGATGTTAGAATTTAGGCCTTATATTAAAATGTGAGGGGTTTTGGTCACAAAAAGCCTTGTGGCTTGGTGGCAAGTGGCGTGACTTGGTAACTGGGAGAACTTGGGTTCGAATCCCGTGGCATACAAGGTGTATTTATTTTATTTCCATGAGGTGAGAGAGGTAGTGTTGGATTGAAATTCTACTGAGGTGGTTGTGGACTTGTTCAAAGAAAGAGAATCAAGGGTTTGGACGATGGTTGCTATGGATATGAAGGAGATTTTGGTGGAGAAAATAGTGGAGTTTGACAAGGGGTGAAGTTGGCCGAATTTGGGATTCTTTGGGTACCAAATTGGTCTTAGGCACTTAGTACCGAATTGTTCTAGTTCATTGGGTTTTGGTACCTGCTCCTTTTCTCTCTTTTGGATTCGTACTCCTTTGATAGTCGAGTTGCGTATTGACCATTCGGGTTCTTTTTCTTTCTCCTTTAACTTTCTTATTCGGTTTGTACTTTGTTCATTTTGCCAAAACTCCTAAGGGCCAATTGTTGAATTTTGGCTATCTTCTCTAAAGCTTTTCTGTTCTCTTCTCTTCTCTTTTCTCTTCTCTTTTCTCTTCTCCATAATTCCCACTGCCAAATTTATTCTTCTCCTCTTGTCTCACTCGCCTTCTTTCTTCATCTTGGCCGAATATAGGTTCTTTCTTCCCCATTATCTCTTTTCCTTTGGTTTTTCTCCTAACCAATTGTCCCTCTTTCTTTTCTTCATCTTCTTTCGGTTTTTTCTTACTTTTTGGTGTGGGTCGATTGCTTTTGTGCCTACTATTGGTGTTGTGGTTTTGGTCTCGCAAGAGTTCTGACGAATCGATAGGTACTTGTATGTTCTCTCTCTTGTTTCTCGATCGTTCCAATATGTGTTTAAATCTGTTCTTTTGAATCTTTTTGGAAGTCGAATGTTTTTTTCTTATTTTTTCTGACTACGCTTCTCATTCTTCTTCGTGTTGTAAAATGCAATGGGTTCTGGGGATTTCAGTGGAGTAAAGGAGTGTAAATGTTTTGGAAGCGAGTAAAACCTTATCTTATCATTTTTCCCAATAAAGGTAAATGCATTACCTTCTTTCTTTGGGGGAAAAGGTCGAATATCCCTGTGCTTCAATAAATGATATTTGTGGATTTAAGCCACATCTGCAATTGATTCTATCTAATAGGATCTTTGGTTTATGCAGTTAATCAGCAAGAAACGTTCTGTAACACCCCTTACCCATATCCAAAGCCAGAACAGAGTACGAGGCATTACCAGACTTAACAATACACATAGAAGAAAACCAGGCCATAAAATTTCATTTAATTCAAAACTTTTTGAACACATGCATAACAAACAAAGCTAACTATATCATTACATCAAAACATAGGACATGGCACGATTAATTAAACTTATAAACCATAATGGATAAGGACCATATCTCATGATTTTATACGATAACTCAATGTAGACTGATACGTATGGTCAAAATCATAATAAAAATACATATCACAAACCAACTTCCTATACATGCCACTCACTTGATATTTCTAATATTTGAATTAATTATCCCAAAATGATAGTTTGATAGTGTGATTTTGCCTCCGACGATCTCCAACCCCGAGCCGACCTGCCAATACTAAAGAAATGGAGAGGATGGGTAAGCTTTACGCTTAGTAAGTTCATATGAAAATAATAAGCAATTACTACCATGCTTTTCAAGATAAAACACTATAATTGTACAATTACACATATATTCAGGACAGGCTATTTTTTGGAGTCCCGGTGTTAAAAAAAATCATATCTCAAGTTAAAAAACTCAAAATACAATTCCGTAAATTTTCTATAAAACTAGACTCATATTTCTACTTACTAATTTTTTTCTAGAATTTTTGGTTGGGCCATTTAGTACAGTTTATTAGTTAAAGTCTCCCCCATTTCAGGGTATGACTACTCTGACCCCTGTGCACTACAAACCGAATTTCTCCCTGTACAGAATTACAATAACCATGCCTTTTGTTTCCCTTAAAATTATATTCAATAAGGAATCCATGCATGTAATTTATGACTCTCAATAATATTTTTACAATTTATGGTGAATGTCTAAAGTCAGAACAGGGGGTCTCGAATTCATTCAGACTGTAACGCCCCCACACCCGAGACCGTCGTCGGAGTCGAGTATGAGGTGTTACTAAGCTTAATTTAACATACTTAGAACTTTGGATTATTTATTTCTACATTCGCAGCTTTTAAGCTACTTGCATCACAGTCACAAGAAAAATCATATCTCAAGTTACGAAACTCAAAATCAAGATCCATAAATTTTCCCTAAATCTAGACTCACATATCTATACAATAATTTTTTTCTAGAATTTTTGGTTGGGCCATTTAGTACAGTTTATTAGTTAAAGTTACCCCTGTTTCAGGACTTGACTGGTCTGACCTCTGTTTACTACGAACCATATTTCTCTCTGTAAAAACTTCATATGAATATGAGGTTTATTTCTCCTGAAACTAGACTCAATAAGGATTCTGAGAATATAAAATACACTACCTAATTATATCTTTACAATTTATGGTGAATTTCTAAAGTTGGAACAGGAGATTCAGAAACTACTATGACCCTGTTTCACTAAAATTATAATATCTTCTAACATATAATTCCTTTTCTTGTTTCATTTATTTCATGTGAAACTATACATAATAAGCTTCAATTTGATATGTATTCCATCACCAAATTCAATTTCTATGATTTTAGTAAATTTTCAAACTCATTAGTGTTGCTGCAAGATCCTGTTTATGGCAAATTTCATCCCTTTTGATGAGTTTTTATACACTAAGTACCTTATTAATTTTTCCTTATCATCAAACATAATCTAAACTAACCATTTTCATAATTTATCATTATCAAACATTTCCTCAACCATTCCATTACCATACCATAAGATCATTTACACAAAATAGATATATTGCTATACATGCCATACTTAAATTTACAAGCCTTTACCAAAAGTCTTCCTGATAGTGTGATCGAGCCTTCGACCTATCCCGACTCTCGAGCTGGCTTGGCCAAAACTACAATGAGTAAGAAGGAGGAGTAAGCATAAATGCTTAGTAAGTTCATATGCAAATAATAAGTAACATAACAAACAGTCATACCAATCAACATTAGCATGCATCACTAAAACACATGTCACATTTCTAATCATTTTCATCATCTTATTACCTTATCGTGGTTGTATCAATACTCAACCCGAGGGTTAAATACATACCTGTTCAAAATATCCATTTCACATCACTTACCAATACGCCTCTTTACATCTCAAATATTCCTCCATTTGAGTAGAGCTTTACCCGCTGAACACATCGAATATAATTCGGATACATGGATAACTTGCACATAAGTGCCATATATGCAATCAAGCAATCATGTAACCCGCCCATAAGCGAACTCAGACTCAACTCAACGAGCTCAGCGTCAGATCCATAAGTGAACTCGGACTCAACTCAACGAGTTCGGATGCCTAGTTACATCTCACGAACTCAGACTCAACTCAACGAGTTCGGACATTCGATCCGTATGAACTCGGACTCAACTCAACGAGTTCGGATGCTCAACCATCCTAGTGACATGTCACTTGTATCCTAATCTATTCCTAAGGTTCAAACGGGCTTTTTCCTCGAACACTTATCCTGCCGTCTTCCGTAGAATGCCAAATCAATACTCTAGAACAATTATATTTAACAAGTAGTTCACATAATTTACATATTATTTGAAATTAACCACAAAGCATACATTTCATAATAAAATTCAGCATAACATATAATTAACATCAATAACTTAAAATAACCATTATTCTACATTATTTACACATGAACTTACCTTGGTACCAAAATACAAGGATTTTGCAATCTAGTCCACAATCTTTTCTTTTCCTCGATTGAGGTCGATTCCACGCCTTTCTTGATCTAAAATAACACATTTAGCTTATTAAATACTCACATTATCAAATTAATCCTTAACTCAAATTTTGGCAAAATTACAATTTTACCCCTAAACTTTTGCATATTTACATTTTTGCCCCTAGGCTCTGGATTAAACTTTATTCCTTATTCTTATGTTTTACAACATGCTGATCACTTTTTCTTCTATGGAAACATGAAATTCTCACTCTAACATGTACTTGTGACTATTAGGTATTTTTACCGATTAAGCCCTTTTACTCGCTTTTGCTTAAAATCGAGTAGTACAAGTTGTCTAACATAATTTAAAACTTCATATTCTATCATAAAACATCAAAATACACAAATTTCACCTATGGGTATTTTTCCAAATATAAACCCTAGGTTAAATTATTGCTAACATAAGCTTTATCGAGTTACCGGGATCTCAAAAACGTAAAAATCATTAAAAACGGGGCTTGGAATCACTTACTATGGAGCTTGGAAGCTTGAAACAAACCCTAGCTATGGAGAACCCTTGAAATTTCGGCCTAATGAAGAAGATGGACAAAATTGGCTTTTAATTTTGTTTTTAATTCATTTTAATAACTAAATGACCAAAATACTCTTACTACTAAACTTTCCAAAATTCCTTCCATGTCCTAATTTTGTCCATGAACTTAAAATTGGTAAAATTGCTATTTAAGACCTCCTAATTAATATTTCAAAGTAATTTCTTACTAAAACTTCTAGAATGCAAATTTTGCAACTTATTCAATTTAGTCCCTAACTTTAAATTAAACTCGTTATGCCCAAAATTTCTTCACGAAATCTTCACACAATTATGCATTCATATCATAAACCTCAAAATAATTATAAAATAATTATTTCTATCTCTGATTTGTGGTCACAAAACCACTATTCCGATTAGGCCCTAATTCGATATTACAACTCTCCCCTTTAAGAATTTTCGTCCTCTAAAATCTTACCAAGAAATGATGTGGGTATTGATTTCTCATAGTTTCTTTGATTCCCATGTAGCTTCTTCTACTCCATGCCTTTGCCACAACACCTTCACAAGTGCAACATTTTTATTCCTTAGTTGTTTGACCTCTCGAGCTAAAATCTTAATCGGTTCTTCTTTGTAGGTCATATCTGGTTGTAGTTCAATTTCTGTCGGTGAAACTACATGTGAAGGATCCGAACGATACCGACGTAACCTAGATACGTGGAACATATCATGAATCTTCTCTAATTCAAGTGGTAATGCTAGCCGATATGCTACCGGTCCAACTTTTTCAATTACTTCATACGGCCCAACAAAACGCGGACTTAATTTGCCCTTTCGTCCAAATCTAAGGACTTTCTTCCACGGAGACACCTTTAAAAATACTTTATCACCAACTTGAAATTCAATGTCCTTTCGTTTTAGATCTGCATAAGATTTCTGTCTATCTGAAGTAGCTTTCAAACAATCTCAATTATTTTCACTTTTCTTCGCTTTTATTAGATCAACTCCATAAATCTGATTTTCCTTGAGTTCATCCAATACAATGGCGTTCGACACTTACGACCATATAATGCTTCATAAGGTGCCATTTTCAAGCTCGTCGATAACTATTATTGTAAGCAAATTCCACCAACGGTAAGTATCTTTCCCAACTTCCTTGAAATTCCAATACACAACATCTAAGCATATCTTCAAGAATCAATTATTCTTTCCGATTGTCCATCGGTTTGTGGATGAAAAGCAAGATCGAAATTTAACTTCGTACCTAACGTGTCTTGCAACTTTTGCCAAAACCGCGAGGTAAACCTTGGATCTCTATCTCAAATAATCGATAATGGTATTCCGTAATCTAACAATTTCTTTAATATACGTTCAGCCAACTTGTTAAGAGAATAATTCATACGCATCGGATAAAATGAGCCGACTTAGTTAATCATCAACTATTACCCAGATGGCATCTTTCTTTCCTGAGTCAATGGCAATCCTGAAACAAAATCCATAGTAATCCGATCCCATTTCCATTCAGAACCATAATAGGTGAAGTAATCCCAAGGAACTTGGTGTTCAATTTTCACCGTTGATGATTAAGCATTTGGACACAAACTCGATATATCTCTTTTCATTCCATTCCACCAATACATTTTCTTCAAGTCATTATACATTTTCGTACTACCCGGATGAATCGAGAAATAACCACTATGTGCTTCATGTAGGATCTTTTGAATCGTTCCTCATTCTTTGGTACACAAACCGATTTTTAAACATTAAACACCCATCGAACCAATTTTGAAATCGACTCAGATCAACTTCACATCGCTTTCTCTTGGCTTGTAAATCTTGATCATCTTTCCGAGCTTCGAAATCTCTTGTAAAACTTCGGTTTTACTCTTAGCTCGCTAGAGTCGAACCATCATCCGACACTTTCAACCGAGTGTTCATAACTCTCAAAGCAAACAACAACTTTTCGCTCAAAGCATCAAGAACCACATTCGCTTTTCCGGATGATAATCAATAACAAGCTCGTAATCTTTCAATAACTCCAACCATCTTCATTGTCTTAAATTCAAGTCTTTTGTGACATCAAGTACTTAAGACTTTTATGATCGGTATATACCCGCACTTTTCACCATACAAATAATGTCGCCAAATTTTCAAAGCAAACACCACCGCACCAATTCCAAATCGTGAGTAGGATAATTCCTCTCATGGGGTTTTAACTGCCTCGAAGCATATGCCACCACTTTTCCTTCTTGCATGAGCACACATCTCAAACCATTTAGAGAAGCATCACTATACACCACAAATTCTTTACCTGATTCGGGTTGTATCAACACTGGTGCTTCAGTTAATAACTTTTTCAATTCTTCGAAACTCTGTTGACATTCTTCCGTCCATTCAAATTTAACATCCTTTCGGAGTAGTCTAGTCATAGGAGCCGCAATTATAGAAAATCCATTTACAAACCGCCGATAATACCCGGCTAGCCCCAAGAAACTTCTAACTTCAGTTACATTTTTCGGTGGTTTCCAATCAACAATGGCTGAAATTTTACTAGGATCAACCCGTATACCATCACCTGAAACAATATGACCCAAAAATCCAACTTCCCGTAGCCAAAATTCACTTTTACTAAACTTAGTATACAAATTGCTTATCTCTCAAAGTTTGCAAAACTATCCTCAAATGCTCAAAGATGCTCAGATCATCTTTTGAATAAATTAAAATATCATCTATAAACACCACAACAAATTTGTCCAAATATGGTCGAAATATGCGATTCATTAAATCCATAAACACAGCAGGAGCATTTGTCAACCCGAATGGCATAACAAAAAATTCATAATGACCATACCTTGTTCTAAAAGCAGTTTTAGGTACATCCGACTCCTTTACCCACAGTTGGTAATACCCAGATCTCAAGTCAATCTTTGAAAACCATGTCGCTCCTTTTAGCTGATCAAACAAATCATCAATTCTTGGCAACGGATACTTGTTTTTGATTGTCACCTTGTTTAACTGGAGATAATCAACACACAACCTCATAGAACCATCCTTCTTTTCACAAATAACACGGAGCACCCCAAGGTGAAAAACTTGGTCTCACAAAACCTTTATCACCAACTCTTGCAATCGCGACTTTAATTCCTTCAACTCGCTGGTGCCATTCTATACGGAGCAATCGAAATCGAGCTGTTCCCGGTATCAAATCAATACCAAATTCTACTTCTCGACCGGAGGCAAACCCGCAATTCTTCCGAAATACGTCCACAAATTCACACACAACCCAAGACCGATTCAACTTTCTTTTCAACTTCTTTTGTATTAATTACATACGCCAAATAAGCTTCATAACCCTTTCTCGATATCTTTGAGCCGACATTGAAGAAATCACACTAGGCAATGCTCTCGATTTATCCGATTCAACCCGCAGAGTTTCACCATTTTCACACTTTAATTCTATAACCTTTTCTTTTCAATTTATTTTAGCATCATGTAATGTCAACCAATCCATACCCAAAATAACATCAAACTCATCAAACGGCAACAACATCAAGTCGGCCGGAAAGTAATGATCCCAAATCATTAAAGGACATTTCTTACATACTTTATCAACAGTCACACATTTGCCTAACGGATTCGACACTCTAATCATAAATTTCAGATTCTCAATAGGTATATTCATACTAGACACCAATTTCATGCACACATATGAATGAGTAGAACCGGGATCAATCAAAGCAATAACATTAACATTATAGAGAGAAAATGTACCGGTAATCACATCAAGTGAGGAAGCATCTTCACGCGCTTTAATAGCATAAGTTCTAGCCGAGCCCTTCCTTCAGTCTAACGTGCATCCTCGGTTACATTCTTACCGCTTGCTTCGCCCCCGACTTTTCTTGGATATCTTCCTCTCGAATCCATCCCACTTGTTTTTGTATTTCAAATTTTTCTTTTCACTCTCTGGGCGCCTCTAATAAAATGATCCGGAGAACCACATCGAAAACATTCATTTGCTCTACACGGACCAAAATGATTTCTACCACATCACCGCACTCGTGTTTAACAAATCTCGAGTTCCCTACACTGGTCAGCCAAGTAGTCCGGGATTTAGGACCCACATTTTGCTTCTTATAATTCTATATGATTGCCCATTGAAGCTTGGGAACGAGGATTCATATTCCTTGACTTTCCGTGTTGTGTGAAAATGAACTACTCATCGGTCTTTTCTTCCAATTTCTAGTTTCACCTCTACCTTTTTCTTTTCTTTAAGTAATTCTTCTACCTTACAAGCTCGATCAACCAATACTACCATTTCTTTTAATTCAAGAATTCCAACAAATACCTTGATGTCTTCGTTGAGCCCGTCTTCAAATCGCTTCGGCACATCTTGGCCTCAGAGGAACATACTCTCCGCATACTTACTTAATCGAACAAACTCTCTTTCATACTCAGAATCATTATATTACCTTGCTTCACTCAAGAAATTCTTTACGCTCGATCAATAAATCTTTCACTAATATATTTCTTCCAAACTCTTCTTGAAAAATTCCCAAGTTATTTTCTCTTTCGGTACCATCAAATCAAAGTCTTCCACCAATTATAAGTGAATCCTCAACAAAGATATAGTGCATTTTAAACATTCTTCAGGTGTACAAGATAATTCATCAAATACCCGGATAGAATTCTCAAGCCAGAACTCTGCTTTCTTGGCATCATCATCAATATTTGCTTTAAATTCTTCGGCCCCTTGCTTGCGAATTCTATCAACTGGAGTTCTGTGAAATTTCATCAGATCCATACCTTGAGGCATCGGGGGTACAGGTTGAGGAATTGGGGGAGGTGGGGGAGGTCGTACATTTGGGTTCGTACGAACGAACTCAGTGTACCATGCACTCATCATTTGGAGAAGGGCTTCGATCCCTTTCTCCTCCTCCCCGACCAACAATAGGAGGTGGATTTTCAATCAACATTGCTATTTCAATTTGAGTGGCGCATTGCTCTCTACTTCATCTCGCCACAACCGGATCGGGATCCATTTACTATAAAAAATCATTTAAAAGGTCAGAAGTCGTCACACTATCACAATTTATACATATGGCATGTATAGCAAAATCCATACATACAACACGTAGTCCAAGAACCGACTAAACCTGCTCTGATACCACTAAATGTAACGCCCCCACGCCCGAGACCATCGTCAGAGTCGAGTATGAGGTGTTACTAAGCTTAATTTAACATATTTAGAACTTTGGATTATTTATTTCTACATTCGCAGCTTTTAAGCTACTTGCATCACAGTTACAAGAAAAATCATATCTCAAGTTACGAAACTCGAAATCAAGATCCATAAATTTTCCCTGAATCTAGACTCATATACCTATCTACTAATTTTTTCTAGAATTTTTGGTTGGGCCATTTAGTACAGTTTATTAGTTAAAGTTACCCCTATTTTAGGACTTGACTAGTCTGACCTCTGTTTACTACGAACCATATTTCTCTCTGTACAAACTTCATATGAATATGAGGTTTATTTCTCCTGAAACTAGACTCAATAAGGATTCTGAGAATATAAAATACACTACCTAATTATATCTTTACAATTTATGGTGAATTTCTAAAGTTGGAACAGGGGATTCAGAAACTGCTATGACTCTGTTTCACTAAAATTATAATATCTTCTAACATATAATTCCTTTTCTTGTTTCATTTATTTCATGTGAAACTAGACATAATAAGCTTCAATTTGATATGTATTCCATCACCAAATTCAATTTCTATGATTTTAGTAAATTTTCAAACTCGCGTCGTTGTTGCTGCAAGATCCTGTTTATGGCAAATTTCATCCCTTTGATGAGTTTTTATACACTAAGTATCTTATTAATTTTTCCTTATCATCAAACATAATCTAAACTAACCATTTTCATAATTTATCATTATCAAACATTTCCTCAACCATTCCATTACTATACCATAAGATCATTTACACAAAATAGATATATTGCTATACATGCCATACTTAAATTTACAAGCCTTTACCAAAAGTCTTCCGATAGTGTGATCGAGCCTTCGACCTATCCCGACTCTGAAATGGCTTGGCCAAAACTACAATGAGTAAGAAGGAGGAGTAAGCATAAATGCTTAGTAAGTTCATATGCAAATAATAAGTAACATAACAAACAGTCATACCAATCAACATTAGCATGCATCACTAAAACACATGTCACATTTCTAATCATTTTCATCATCTTATTACCTTATCGTGGTTGTATCAATACTCAACCCGAGGGTTAAATACATACCTGTTCAAAATATCCATTTCACATCACTTGCCAATACGTCTCTTTACATCTCAAATATTCCTCCATTTGAGTAGAGCTTTACCCGCTGAACACATCGAATATAATTCAGATACATGGATAACTTGCACATAAGTGCCATATATGCAATCAAGCAATCATGTAACCCGCCCATAAGCGAACTCGGACTCAACTCAACGAGCTCAAAGCGTCAGATCCATAAGTGAACTCGGACTCAACTCAACGAGTTCGGATGCCTAGTTACATCTCACGAACTCTGACTCAACTCAACGAGTTCGACATTCGCATCCATAAGTGAACTCGGACTCAACTCAACGAGTTCGGATGCTCAACCATCCTAGTGACATGTCACTTGTATCCTAATCTATTCCTAAGGTTCAAACGGGCTTTTTCCTCGAACACTTATCCTTGCCGCCTTCCGTAGAATGCCAAATCAATACTGGTAACAATTATATTTAACAAGTAGTTCACATAATTTACATATTATTTGAAATTAACCACAACGCATACATTTCATAATAAAATTCAGCATATCATATAATTAACATCAATAACTTAAAATAACCATTATTCTACATTATTTACACATGAACTTACCTCGGTACCAAAATACATGGATTTTGCAATCTAGTCCACAATCTTTTCTTTTCCTCGATTGAGGTCGATTCCACGCCTTTCTTGATCTAAAATAACACATTTAGCTTATTTAATACTCACATTATCAAATTAATCCTTAACTCAAATTTTGGCAAAATTACAATTTTACCCCTAAACTTTTGCATATTTACATTTTTGCCCCTAGGCTCTGGATTAAACTTTATTCCTTATTCTTATGTTTTACAGCATGCTGATCACTTTTCTCTTCTATGGCAACATCAAATTCTCACTCTAACATGTACTTGTGACTATTAGGTATTTTTACCGATTAAGCCCTTTTACTCGCTTTTTGCTTAAAATCGAGTAGTACAA